>NW_010509602.1:0-2595 GCF_000687285.1 Phaethon lepturus
ACTCCGATGGGCAGGTAGGCTGGCGCTCGGGTGGCTCTGAAGCGACACGAGGGAAAGCTTTCTTCTCCCGCGGCAGTAGGCACTTACTCGGGATGACTTCTCCAATCTGGCTCGCTGTGCGGCTGGTAGATGGTGGTGGAGGGAGTGGGGCTGCTTCAGTCTGTGAAGTTACAGTCTCAGATACCTCGGAACTGAAATTCTCTCACGTTTTGTAACGTGTGCGTCCCTTCTGAATCCAACCGTGCTGGAAGATGGGAACACAGCAGGAAAAGCAGTCAGTCAAAACAGCGTGAGGAGTGACTTAGAGTCACCTCTGTCATCCTTCCCCCTTTTCCCCGCTTCTTGAGTGTGTGAGTTCAGCTCCCTGTGCAGCGGTGGGGATACAAGGAGCTGCTCCTGGAGCTTCAGAGCTAAGCCAAAGCTTTATGAGGCCACTGCCAGAGCACGGTGTCAAAACCCAGGCACTGTGCTCCCAGAAAATGAGCCTTTTCTCTGCAGTCAGAGTAGCTTTGTGTTTCTGCAGTAACAGGAATGGCTGGATTTCTAGATAGCAATAGTTAGGAAGGGCCAATGAAAGACAGAAACCAAGCTTTTTAGTATGCAGGCTAGAGAAGGAAGGGTGGGCAGTAAGTGAGCCCAAGTCATTTCCAATCCTACTGTCTTACACAGCTACAAGAACATGAGTTTAAAGGATTTTTTTCTCTAAATACTGCTTACAAAGTCTGCCATGGGGGTGAGTAACGAGCAGGAACATCTGACCAGCGTGAAATAGAGAGTAACTCGCTGCGACCTGTGGTAAGAGACTCCATTAAGTGACACCAAGCCTCCCGACACATACGGAGTGAGACGGAGCTTTGACTCTTACAGTGTCCAGTGCGGGGACGCTTTGGTCTCTTGGCACTGGGGAATAGTAAATCAAGTTTTTGTGTTTATGTATGAAAGGAAACAAAAGCCTCTGAATCCTTCGTAGGTTCCTTGTGGCTCTGTCTGCAGCACTGGTGTGAGGAGCTGCAGCTGTACTGCTTACCTGGTTCCCCTTTGTTCTGCCCTCTCTCCTGCCTGATCTCCTGTCTCTTTTCCTCCTAGTTTGCCTCTCTCTTCCCTCCGTCGGCTCCTGGGCTCTCTAGAGCAGTGGTTTTTGGCAGCGTGCTCTGTTTTTGTGATGCCTTGGCCGGGGTCTCCAGCTGGCTGGAACCTGCCTGTTGAAAACTGTAGATTTAGCATAGAGTTTGCTTAAAACCCTGTGTGTTAAAGACTTGGACTGTCGCGCTGCTTGCCTGCTGTGACAGCTCATTGCCCCTAGAAGGCACAGTGAACGTACCCACGTTGTACAGTGCCCGATGCCAAGAGGTCTCTCCAGCTCAGACACGGGCAAGCCAGGTCTTAGGGTTATTAAGCAGGGTTATTCGACTGGCACAGCCCCTCGCCTCCTGGCGTGGCGGGCCAGGCCTGGGCACGGTGCAGCTGTGCCACCTCCGGCTCTGGCACCAGCCTGGGGACCTCCCCGCACAGCTCTGTGGTGTGCCAGACCTCGCAGACCTCTGCCAGGCTGGCTGCCTGAGCCTGGGGGCGTTCAATAGCGACCGTTCCTCCTCTCTCCCTGGCAGCACAGCGACTCTGATTCAGAGCCAGAGTTTTCCTCCCTCTCGCCTTCCATCCCGAGCGCCATCCCTGTGACCGGAGAGTCCTACTGCAACTGTGAGAACCAGAGCGAAGCGCCCTACTGCTCCAGCCTGCACGCCCTCCACCGCGTCAAGGACTGCCAGTGCGGCGAGGAGGACGAGTGTAAGGAAGGGGCTCCCCAGCGGCCCACTGTGGTCCTTTGGGGTTTGAGGTGGGCACGTTGCCTGGCGGCACGGATCTTTCGCTTTCCACGGGGGCCCTTATCTCTGTCCCGGTGTGCGGTGCTCCTTTGTTTACATCTCAAGGCCTCGTAGACTGTAGGAAGATTACAAACACATGCCTCCTGTGATATTTCAAGGGCTAAGTGCTGAACTTGTTAATGCATGAGAGTTCACCTCTGGGGACCTGCTTTCAAATCCAGCTGAGGCCACCAGTGAAACCAGCCCTCGTGGTTACAGCTCTTTTGCCGCTGATCCCTGGTACGGCTGGCGGGGCGCCCGGCTGCGCGGCAGGGCGTGCTCAGAGCAGAGGGGAGAGGTAGGCAGAGGGTGGGCTTGGGCTGGCCCAGAAAGCCTGCGGCGTGGCGGAGCTACCCCTTGAGAAGGGTAGGAGGAAAGGAGGCTCTGCCTGGGCCTGCGGAGCCTCGTGTTAGCCAAAACGGGAACTGGTTAATGCTGACCGCTTTGGGTTCAGAGCACTGAACCGTCCCCGGTGGGATACTGCAGAATAGTTCAGGCCTTAAACAACTCTCTAATGTGCACAGCTCTAGGATTTACCCTCTTAAAAGTAAAAAAATGTAAATAAAAAACCCAACAGGCCTTCAAAACAAATGTCCGCCTGTGCTTTGGCTTCGGGCTGGCTCCCTGAGGGCCTTTGTCCATCCTTGTCCCCTCTTGTGCTCCCTGAACAGATTTCGACTGGGTGTGGGACGACCTGAATAAGTCGACGGCCACCCTGCTGACCTGCGCCAAC
>NW_010509602.1:2846-17783 GCF_000687285.1 Phaethon lepturus
ACATCTGAGGAACCTGGCTGTGCACAAGTCCACAGGACCTGACGAGATGCATCTAAGGGTCCTGAGGGAACTGGCAGATGAACTTGCTAAGCCACTATCCATCGTATTTAAAAAGTTGTGGCAGCCCAGTGAAGTTCCCAGTGACTGGAAAAGGGGAAACATAAACCTCATTTTTAAAACGGGGAAAAAAGGAAGACCTGGGGAACTACAGGCCAGTTAGTCTCACCTCTGTGCCTGGCAAGATCATGGGGCAGATCCTCCTGGAAGCTACGCTAAGACACGTGGAGAACAGAGAGGCGACTGGTGACAGCCAGCATGGCTTCACTAAGGGCAAATGGTGCCTGACCAATACTGTGGTCTTCAACAACAGGGTTACGGTGTTGGTTGGCAAGGGAAGAGCGACTGATGTCACTGTCCCACACAACAGCCTTGTCTCTAGAATGGGGAGACGTGGATTTGATGGGTGGACCACTTGGTGAATAAGGAATTGGCTGGATGGTGGCACTCAACGAGTTGCAGTCAACGGCTCAATCTCTGGGTGGGGACCATGTGACGAGTGGGGTCCCTTGGAGGTCTGCATTGGGACCAGTATTATTTAACAGATTTGGTGGGGATGTGGACAGTGGGATTGAGTGCACCCTCAGCACACTTGCGGATGACACCAAGCTGTGTGGTGTGGTGATCATCCAGAGGGACTTGGACAGGCTAGAGAGGTGGGCACCTGCAAACCTCATGAAGTTCAACAAGGCCAAGGGCAAGGTCCTGCACCTGGGTCAGGGAGATCCCAAACATGGATGCGGGCTGGGGGATGAAGGGATGGAGAGCAGCCCTACCGAGAAGGACTTGGGGGTACTGGTGGGTGAAAAGCTGGACATGAGCCGGCAATGTGCACTCGCAGCCCAGAAGCGGAATCAGTACAATCTGGGCGATGAAGGGATTGAGACTATTGACTCTGCTCTGGGGAGACCCCCCCGGCAGTGCTGCGTCCAGCTCTGGAGCCCTCGGCACAGGAGAGACATGGACCTGCTGGAGTGGGGCCAGAGGAGGCCCCAGCAACGCTCCGAGGGCTGGAACAGCTCTGCTGGGAGGACGGGCTGGGAGAGCTGGGGGGGCTCAGCCTGGAGCAGAGAAGGCTCCGGGGAGACCTTACTGCAGCTGCCAGGGCTTAAAGGGGGCCTATAAGAAAGGGACAGACTTTTTAGCAGGGCCTGTAGCAATAGGACAAGGGGTAACGGTTTTAAACTAAATGAGATCAGTTTAGACTAGATAAAAGGAAGAAATTTTTCACAATGAGGGTGGTGAGACACTGGCACAAGTTGCCCTGAGAAGTTGTGGATGTCCCATCCCTGGAAGTGTTCAAGGTCAGGTTGGATGGTGCTCTGAGCAACCTGGTCTTAGTGGAAGTTGTTTAGGGTTGGACTATATGATCTTTAAAGGTCCCTTCCAACCCAAACTAATCTATGATTCTATGAACAGGACAGCAAGCTTCTCCAGTTTTGCTGGGCTCCCCACTTAGGAAAGGAGATGGAGCTGGGAGCCTTGAACTCTGGCCTGAAAACCTCTGACCTGGCTTCACCAAAACCTCTCAGTGTTTTGGATTGTGCCATGCCAAGAAAAGGAGGAGAGAGCAGGAGGTGGAGTCTTGGTTGTGTTTGCTTGCTTGCAAAGACGCTAAGCTTGTGTTCTTCTTGCTGGCCTTGCCTCCCAGATGGTGGGAATTGGGACGTCGGATGTGAATCTGGACAAGTACCGCCACACCTTCTGCAGCCTGCTGGGCAAGGATGAGGACAGCTGGGGGCTCTCCTACACAGGTAGGGCAGAGGGCAGGATGGCTGGAAGGGCAGCAGCGGGCATAAGGATTTTCTTAGGGGACTGAGAAATAAATGATCTGAGGGGATTGAGGCCAAAAAAGCCACCAGACCTGTGGGTCCCTTTGTTAATGACAACTGCTCCGTCTGCCTGCAGCTTTGCAGCTCTTGGAGCATCTCGCCTTGCCTGCGTTGTGCAGACCCCTTAGAACCAGTGCGTAAAACTCCAGAGTGCTGAGACTGCCGGTTGCATGTCACCGATTAGGGGTTTCAGTGCCGCTGCCTGCACTCTGGTATTGCAAAACCTCAACTTTCCCCTCTTCATCACCCACTCTGGGCTGGGAGGGCGGGGATCAGGCAGTGGGGGGATTGTTCTGGAACAGGGCAAGGCCATACTGGTGGGAACTCGCAGTGCGGGAGTTGGGGTGAATTCATGGAGCGCAGGCTTTCCACTGAAGGCCTGTTTTGGGTGTTGGTTTTTTTTGTTTGTTTTAAGGACTACTGCATCACAAGGGAGACAAAACAAACTTCTCTTCGAGGTTTGGCCAAGGCTCCATCATCGGGGTGCATCTGGACACGTGGCACGGGACGCTCACGTTCTTTAAAAACCGCAAGTGCATAGGTAAGAGGAAGGGCAGCCGCAGCGGCCTGCAGGCAGAGGGACTGGGAGGGGGAGCAGCGCAGCTTTGGCTGAACTTGGAGTCTGGCTGCAGCAGGGCTGCCGGAGAAAACGCTGGCAAAGTAGAAGACCGAGGCGTGAAGCGAGTGGGAGGAAGGTTACAGTTGTTGTTTAATAGATTGGGATTTCAAAAGGCTGTTTTCCTAACAGTTCTGTAGTTAATGGGTTCAGGGTAGCTGGGAGGAGTGAGATCACCTTGTCAGAACTAGGCTGAAACCCCCTCGATGCTGTCCTCTGCAGGGGTTGCGGCCACTAAGCTGCAGAACAAGAAGTTTTACCCCATGGTGTGCTCGACAGCAGCCAAGAGCAGCATGAAGGTGATCCGCTCCTGTGCCAGCTGCACGTCCCTCCAGTATCTCTGCTGTTACCGCCTGCGCCAGCTCCTGCCCGACTACGTGGACACGCTGGAGGTGCTGCCATTGCCCCCGGGACTCAAGCAGGTGCTACACAACAAACTGGGGTGGGTCTTGAGCATGAACTATAGCACGTCAAAGCCATCTTCCTCCTCCTCATCGGGAAGCGACTCGGACAGCTCCTGTGGCTCAGATGCAGAGGCTTGCCAAAGGAAGAGGTGCAGGAGGACATAGTGTCTCTGCAGATGAACTGCTGTGAGGGAGTCGGGTGGGGTTTTGTTCTGCTGTCTGAAAGAGGCGGCCAGGCTTGATGCACCTCATTCTCGATGGGGACTTCTACTTGCTTGCAAAGATTTCTCTTATGCTGTTGGAAATCTTTAGCCTAAATGTCCATCACACGCATTGAAAAGACCTATTGACTCCAAGAGGTCCCAGCTCTGCGGAACAGGTAAACTGCAGCCAAATATCTAAGCTTCATCTCCTGACTTGCTGTCAAAGCCATCACCTCTTCCTGAAGGATTCCTCTTGTCTGCAGACTCTCAGCAGAGACAAGATTTAAGGTGGCCTCCCGGTTTCAAAACATACTAGACTCTGGTCAAGTAACGGACTTGACTCGTCAAAAGACAAAGATCTAAGACCAGTCCCCTCCTCCTAACTGGTGTGTGTTGGTCTGGTATCTGTGAGGAACTCGTCGTGCTGTGGGGCACAATCGAGCAGCAGCATGTAGGGAATTGGGCTCCTAGAGATGCGTCTGTGTCGCTGTTGTCAGAGCAGTTACACGAGTTGAGCTGTTGGTGATCTTTCCTGAGACCCCGATGACTTCAGTTGCTTTGCATGTTGGCTCCTGCTGCTTCTCCTGTATCAAAGACTGTATTAAACTGTCATAGTAAAAGTAGAAACTGTCTTTTGTTCCTCTTAGGGCCCTTGAAGGCAGGGATCTGAAGGTGCTTGTCAAAAATAGCCACTCTATCAGAGCTGTGAGGGCTCCTGGCAAAAAATAGCCACTCTATCAGAGCTGTGAGCCTGGAGGGGATGTTTTAAATGCAGTGCTGGTTTGTCAGATCTGGGGGAGATAAAGGCAATGGAGGTACTCCCTTGCCTCTGCCCCGGGGAGAGTTCTTGCGCTTCCCACTGAAACACCAGTCAGGCAGGGGTGGATCCTCAGCAGAGCCAGCCCAGCGCCTGGAAGGGAGGCTGCAGGGTTTTAACAGTGCCTGTCCCCTGGCAGGTTGCACGGGGAGAAACAACCCCAAACCCCATTCCCAGAGCCTGAGAATTGGTGCAGCGTCTGTGCCCAGGAACAGCCCCTCGCCAAGACCTCTCGGTCGTGCCAGGGGAAGTGCTGGGTTATAGCCTGGGCGAGCGACTGATCTGGTAGTGGCCTGGTACCACTGCCAGCAAACAGTGGCATTCTGCATTTGAGCTACCCTTGGATTTGGGACAGGAAAGAGGAGGGAAAAGCACTTCAGCTGCTCCCTGCAGATGAGGACACAAGCAGTGGCTGGGAACAAACTGCATAGCAAGAGGCAGGCTCAGGCGCGTAAGCACGTCTCACTGCCTGGCTTGCGTGGCACCGCCAGGACGGGCTGGCTCCGGCGACCCCTCCCAGAGCTGATCTAGCCTGAGCCCCGTTCAACGGGCACGTCTGGCAGCTCTGCTTCCTCCTGTTTATACCCCTCGCTGCCGAAGCAGCGCTGCTGGGAGAGCTGCTGGGCAGGCACGGGAGGAGCGCGCCGACGGAGAGCACAGCACCACGTGCTCCTGGCAGCCCAGCCAGGTGGGGTCTGCTGCTCCCGCAGGACTGGATGCCAACGCCGTTCCCGGTCCCTGTGGCTTCTGAACGCTTTCTGCGGGGCCTGTGGTCAGCCTGGGGCTTCTGCTCATGGGACCTTTCCTGGCCTTTGAACTCTCCTATGGGGAGCAGTGCATTTGCGGAGGATTTAGGTCTGAGCTGGTGCCATCAGCCAAGTGCAAAGGGTACTGGAATGTGGAAGACTGTTGGAATAACTAGGAGGGGAAATGGCTCTTACCCTGTCCTCTCTGTGGGTTTCCTCCCAGCAAATTCCAGCTGCTACCTTTTCCCCTGCTCCCATCACAGACCTGAAAGGCTCTGGTAAAGCTTTTTGCAGCACATGCATTTATTCCCCGCTGAGCCCCACCACTCCATGATTTTCCTTCCCACATCACGACTCTTTAAGCGAAGATGGCTCTCGCTTCTCTGGTGACAGACTTTGAATGAGAACCTTAATGAAGCAGGACAGGCTCTCTCTCAATCCATCTGTATCGGTGCTGCAGCCAGAAAAAACAGCCTTTCTGGATTGCTCCTCCCCAGGAGCTAATTCAAGTATTAGCAGATGGAGGCAGAAGAATCTCTGGCAAGGAGGAATGTCGTTCGGAGGGTGCCCTCCCACTTCTGCAGCACCCGCTGGTGGCGCTGTGAGCCAGCGAGCCGTGGTTCACCGGAGGAAGTTCAGGGGTTTCTGTGCCATCGTGGAAAGCCCCAGTTGGCAATTCCAAAACCTCAGGCACTGGGGAGTCCCTGACCCTTGCTGTCCTGGCTGCGGCTATTTCTGAGTAAAAAAAAGTGAGGGTTTGCTTTGGGAAAAAGAGAATCCCATCATAACCCACCATTTCGCATGGAGTTTTCTGGAGCTTATTTGGCATTTCCTCGTGTTGGGAGTTCAGCCAACAAACTCTGTGTTACTGTAGGATGTGGTTCCTCTCTGGCCAGCTGGTTTTGACAGCTGGCAAACGTTTTCTGAAGTAACTCCAGCAGGACCCACGGGCACGAGGAAGCCACGAACAGCACCTACAGTAACAGGACCAGTCTCACCGAAGAGCCGGTGGAGAGCAGGACATTAAAAGTCAGGACACGCTGCAGAAAACACTGGCTCGTTCAACAGCTCACCTGAAAGGCAGCGCAGGACAAACTTACCAAGAGGCTGTCTCAGTGGAGGAGCTGATCTTGTGCTGCTCAGGGACAGCTCATGGACACCTTCACATCCAGCCCCTGTTCCAACCATTCCTTAGTGCTCTTAGGAGACAGACAGCTTTCCAGCCAGGGGGGTAGAAAGCTGAGGCACTAAAAGAGGAAAGGAGAGCCAAGAGGCTGAAGAAATCATCTGTAACAGACATTTATTGATGTGCAAGTCTCTGTTCTGAAACAGAATCAGCTGCTTCCCCTGGCTGAGCTCCCAGCAGCGCTGCTGTGCCAGCTCACCACTGCCCGGCCTTGGCAGATCAGGCAAGGAGGCTGACCAACATGGCCCACGGTCCTACTAAGTGCTCAGGTCCAGGACAAGGTCGGGGTCGGTGGATACCACGAAGAGGTAGACACGGCGGGATAAGTCTGGCCCAACACGGTGGTCTTTCCCACTGACATCCGATTTCACTGGGATGTCACTCAGCAGGAGTCGTTTTTCATCTTCTGTGCTGCATTCATTGTAGGCCTTTGAGCACACAAGAGAAGGAAGCAGTTAGCACAGATGCTCCAAGACTCCACTCTCCTCTGCAAGGCTCAATGCTGTCGTTACAGTGAGGATCCATGACTGAGCCTTCATCCAAACATACCAGGATCAGAGAATAAAGTTCAGAAAAAACAAGATCTATGACTTGCAAACAGACCTCACACACACTCAGAGTTGTGTGTTGCCCCTCCAGCGTACAAGGAGAGAGCTGTAAAGCCACTTCTTCTGAAGCAGCTATGCTACGGGGACAGAGATCAAAGCTCCAGGGGAAGAAAGAGAGGAGAGTATTTGACTATATGAGACTTTTTAAAAAAACCCAAAGTTCTGTCACAGTTCCTGATCTAATGGAAAGAGTTTATGTGATTAATGCTCAGAAAAACAAGCACTTGCTGATAAAAATGTATCTTCATAAATTGGCTAAGCTGCTGTCAGAAGGGTTAGACAGCATCCTAGTCTAATCCTGCTCCCCCAACACCTTGCTGAGCCAGTCTAGCTCATGAACCAGCAGAAAGCTAAAGGGAGTAGTTTAGTGAATTTAGTGAGCTAAATCAGATCCTTTGAAGGATCAGACAACAGAAGAGCAAGGAAAGTGTGGGATATGCTGCTGGCGACAGCAAGCGGTAAGAGAGATCGGGTGTCCTGTGGAAATCCCTCACAGTCCGCAGGGGTGACACGTTTTCTGCTTGAGGGTGACGTAGAGCTGTCGGGCTGTAACAGCAGGCACCTGAGACATCACCCGTTTCAAATAAAACCAAGCAAAGCTGCCGGACAGACCGTGTTGGACAAGGGCAGTAGGATGCATCCAACAGACCCTCAGCTGCACTGGCTGGGGGCAACCAAATGTATTGCCAAGCAAAAATGCAAAGAGGCTTTGAGCAGGTGCTGTGAGGTGAGACCAGGGCAGAGAGAGGCCTGGAGGGCTAACAGGAAAGGTAAGAAGCTACTGCTCAAACAAAGCTATGGCTTAAGTCAAACACCAACTGGAGACAAGCCTTGCCTTTCTGGAGAGTTGATTTCACACTCTTGGCTTGTTTGCTGCATCAACAAAGACCTTTAAGCGAGGAAGCACATGGCTTCCCTCCCTGCCTGCATCCTCCAAGCTTTTAACAGGACACCGAGGGGTTTGAGGGCCTACCTGTAACAGGAGGCTTGGGGAGGGATATGCTTCTGCTATAGCTGCTGCTGTTGCGGGGCTGACTCTGTTAAACTGCTGGAGTTGTCTCTTCCACACTTGCCAAAGTCCTGTGCCATCCTTCTCCACTCGCACCCCGCTGGCCCAGGCGCCAGCAGTGCAGAAAGGCAACTCCTGCGACTCCAGCTGCCTCCTGCAGAAAGACAGGTTGCTGAGAGCAAGACCTGGGGCCGTGAGCACAGGCCTGCAGACCCCAGATGCTGCAGCCTTCCCCTAGGAGTAAGCAGTGGACTTCCTTCTAAAACCTCTTTCTGCCCAGGACTAATATTCCCCCTGCCAATTATTTCCTTCCCCGGAAAGCTCCAGAACACCTTGGTGAAAAGGTTTTCCTAAAGCTGTCATCTTCCCTCCTTTCCTGAATCACCACTGCATTCTCCACGAGAACAGAGGATTTTCATCAGCACAGAGACTGAAAACGATCTCAAGACAGATCTAGTCTGGGCTCTTACATGGATGGCATCAAGGCCAGGCTGGCAGCCACAGATAAGTGTTCCTGTAACTTCCACTGAGGTTTCCCAAAGCTCTGGGATCACATCTTGGGATGTGACCGAGTCCAGTGCTACAACTCACTTGTACGGGCGTTTTGCTATTGCCTTTGTCAACGCAGAGACATGCTGACCGAATTCCTGCCATGTGTCTACAAACAGCACTTCGATGTTACCCCATAGCTGCAGCACCACCAGCGCCTGGAGGAGAAGTGACAGAGATGAAACATGTAACATGCTGACCAACGAGACAAAGACAGCCATGAGCCAGGACACAGCCTGAGGCCCTCACTGGTGTCAGCCCTGGTCACCACCAAAGGCACCCAGCGAGAGGAGCAAGGAAAGTACACGGGTAGGACCCATCCCTTGGCAGGATGAAGCTGGGCTGGGGCTGGAAGGGGAGGGAGGCTGGGCTTGCCTGCATTAGCTCTGTTTACACAGCGTCGCAGCAAAGCCTGCTCATCCTTCTTAGCTCCCAGTAAGCCAGTGGAGTCATAACCCACTTTGGGGCATACTCAGGCAGGGGAAGAATTTAGTTCAAGAGATACCAAGCAAGGGTTTAGATCGTATTTGACCTAGTTTATGACTGCTGTGGCATCACAGGGAGCATTTCCTGTGCAAGGCAAGACCTGAGAGAGAACCAACGGCTGCTTTCACAGCTAACTGGGCAGATCTTGGTAGAGTTGGGGAGGGGAGGCTGGATCAGCTCTGAACCAAGGTCTTAGGAACAAGAGGCTCCAAACTGTGCCTCTGCAGTCCCTCTTCAACCCCATTGCCAGCCAGGGTGAAGGAGGATGCACACGAATGCAACCTGATCCAAGCCAGCCACCATTTCCCCTGGCAAAGCATTTCTTACACACAAGAGCTCACCAGTGGGAGCCTCTTCCACACAGCTTGACCCCAAGTAACATAAAACGTTAAGGACTGTAAGAAGTTTTACCTCCAGTATCTCCTCCTGAGTCATAGCCAGCTCTGGGCCAGGCTGGGAGCTGGGACTCTGCTCTCTAGGGCTCAGTGCCTGCTGCCTGCCCTGCTCCTGGTTACACCTAGAAGCAAGACACACTGCTCACGCACGAGCTCTACATATTCACCCCTCAGGACTGCTGTCTGATAAAGAGGAAAAGGCCAGACTTAACCCACCCACACCTGCTACCTCCCAGTCTGACTTGAAGCTGAAGACAAAGGTGTCAAGTTTGCTCCAGGCCATCTGCCCCTCCCCAGGTGGTGGCAGCTCCCCTGTGAGGGAGAGGAGACCCGAAACAGAGTGAAAGCCACTGCGTTCCTCTGCTGGCAGAACTCAATGGGCCACAGCTGATTTTTTTAATATGTAACACTTTTGGTAAAATTTATCCTCACAGGCTTAAGTAAGAGTGAGCCCAGTAGGCGGTGAGACAAGAGCTCTGCCTGGGAAATACTCCAGACAGGACAGGACAGACTGAGCTACTGTAGCTGTGTCTATGTGGGGAAGTCTGGAAGTGATCACCCCATCACACAGGGGAGATTCCTCTGCCATGCACATCCATGGACAGGAAGGACCCAGCCACTGGGAGCAGCACACGAAGGAGATGTTCAGGGCACCAGAACAGGGCTCCAGGCATTGAACATCTCTACTTCGTGAGCTGGGAACAGAAGGGCAGTTCAGCAAGAGCAGTTCCCTCATCTCCTCCGTATCACTCCAGCCCTCCGCCTGGGATACAGAGAGAAACCTCACCTGTGAACCCCTTCTGGCCACCAGATCCTCAGGGGCTGCTGTGAACGCATGCTCAAAGTACACCCTCAGGACTGCAAAACCCAAGTCCCGGCCCCCAAGAGCAAGGACTTTGTGATTCACAGCCACCATGCTGGCACCAAGCGTCAGCAGCTCGGCCCCAGAGGTGTTCCCCCTGCAGACATGCTGATCTCCAGCCACCACGAACTTCCCCAGTGCCACCGCTCGCCCGGCACGTACCGTCTGTAGGCATCCAACCCAACAATGGCCAGGCTGTAGGTTCTGGTGGAGGAGCCCTCCAGATCAGCCAAAGGCAACACTTGGTTCAGGTCAGGCTGACTCACTGATGGGGCATTGACAAAACTCTGAAGCAAGACAAATCACACCCAAGTCTGTGGCAGCCACCTTCTCCGAAACACCCCTCCCCATCTCTGGCAGGGCCTTCCAAGGTGCATCTCATCATTGGCAATGGGCAGGAGCCAGCCTCAGGCTGCAGCCGAGACTGTTGCCTTTGGGCACGTGCCATATGCCACATCTGTCAACATCCTGCTGCTTCTTCTGGCTCACCTTTTTCCCCGGAGCGTTAGCACTGATCTCACAGACGCTGCCTATTCTAGACTAGTCAAGACTATTCTCTAGTCTTGGATGGGGCTGGAGGGACTGGGAATTTCTCATGGCAGAAGCACAGGCTGCCTACACAGGTATAAATAAAATGTTGTAGGACCGCACACAAATGAGAACTAACACAAATCTCTCTGCTTTGAAATGCAAGTGTTTCCAAGGGCTGTGTACTCTGAACGTGTCTTTCAAGCAAATCTTTTACGGACTCCATGAGAATGGAAATGATAAATGCATGGAAAGGCAAGTGTGGCCTGCCCAGCTCCTTTCTGAGGAAAGCAGCATCCTGTCCTGGGGTTAACAGCAGGTGCCTGCATTAATCCCTAAAGACCTCCTGCTGTACTCAGATTTGGCTTCTCCCACAAGTCCTCTCCTTTCAAACCACCCCACTCTGTAACACAGCTTTGTTTCAGAGTGGAGCAAGGGCAGTTTTGAATGAATGCTTCCTCTCCTTCCATGTTCACCTGGCAAAATGCCTCTGCTGTAGAGCACTTTGTGTAGGTCTGGCTCAGAGATCTGTATCACCTGGGTTAGGGAAAAGAGGCGCCTAAGAAAATCTTCTGGTTCTACCAACACCAACACCTCTTTCTCCTCTTCAGCCTTCACCACGGGGCCATCCTAAAGAAGATGAAATCATTTCCAACACAAGCAGGGATCCAGCATGAAAGCAGACAGCCAAGTCTCCACCCGTGCAGGGCCCACACTGTAAGAGGCACTAACGCTCGCAAGGCTACGTCAGTACTGTCCTGGTGAAAGACCACGGCTGAAAGGTAAAAACCCTCCCCAAACAAGCAGATCACTGAAGGCACAAAAATAACCTGGCGAGGAAGGCAGTGACAACTGCAGAAGCCGCTAACTAAGGCGAAAGGACACAAAATGGCTTTGTCTGCACTGCACAGACTGTTAGATGACCACGTTATCTGCTGTACTGCACACAGAATGTTAGATGACCACATTATCTGCACCTACGTTATCTGTAGTCTATTACATGACCACAGTATCTGCAACGTTTTATCCAGCAACAGCAAAAATAGAGTTCTGCCTCTGCCTGAAATTCTTGTACAGGGAGTGAGCACGAGAGCAGCCTACCTCAGCCTCCACTGCCACGTGGATACCATTTGACACGGAACATTCCGAAACCAAACTGGAATGGGAACTGTATTTGGTACCAGAAGGTACCTGCACTTTCAGGTTCCCAGTGAGCAGGGTTCAAGAAGCAATCACTGGGCTTTCCAAACGAGGGACCCTGCAGCAAATTTGCCTAGCCTGATTCCGTGGCAGCATGCCATGCACAGCATCTGGGCTGGAAATGCTGCTGAGCGCCCATGCAAAACCTCTGTATGATTGACTTGTAGTGGTCTCATTCTTGCTTACTACAGGTTCCCCAGGCTCATGCTAGATGCACACCTGCCTAAACCAATGAAAGGCAGATGTTTAAAAGACATTGGCTTTGGAATAATCTGCGTGAGAATCCAGCTCCATTCCCCAAGCTAACTGGCCACCAGTAATTAGCGTTTCTGAGGTTGACAACTCCAAGGCCTAGTCTAGTGAGGCAAGTCAAAGCTTCTTCCCCCCAGCACCTCAGCTGCCAGCTTACACGTACAGAGAAGGTGAGGACTCACTGGAGCAGACAGAGTGTTTGGCATGTTTCTCCTCCAGGTTATGCTGCAGGGAATTGCCTGAGGCTCAAAAGAATATTTACAGTCCAAGGAACTTAAAACCTTCACCCACGCGTCTGAGCCAGGATCTTTGAGGAGACCTGTGGAGGAGGACAGAACAATCCTGACATGAGAAAAAGAGGTATTTCATCAGTGTTATCAATTACAACAAAAACACTAGTGCAGAACAAGGAGATCTGCAAGCATGGGAAGTCTGGTTGCCTACAGCAGCGTAGGCACCTGCGCTTGCTGGCTGGATTGCTAACTGAGTTATTGACTTCATTGTTGACCATCTCTGCAGGCATCTATAAAATTGCCCTTCTTCACTCCAGCCAAGTACGTGGACAGTGACAGGCAATTTGCCACAATGAGTGTAAAAATCAGCTCACCCTGATTCTAGGTTACTAAAGGCAAACTTTCAAAGCCGGCTCTTCTGTTCCCTCAGAACAAATTTTACTGAATTTGTAGAAACTTAATTCTTTTTGAAATCTCTCTGTGAAAGAAAGCTGAAATTAGCCAACGGGCTGAACAATTTGTCACTAGGAAGCCGGGTTCCACCACCCGTGCACAGCCCTGACGCACCTCCCTCCGCACTCCCCTCCTGTGCAAGCTGCTACTCCAGCAGCCAGGCTGGGCACACACGTGGATGTCACCGGGGTGCCCATGGAGAATGTGCTCTTTATTACTGGCTCAGCCAGTGTTTATTTGTGCCAAATTTATTGTACTGTCGACACCGTCCATCGGGAACCTTCCTTACAGCTGTCTGTCACCTCATCAAACCATGTGTTTGGCCTGTTTTCTTTGACAGATACCTGCTCTAGACTGAATTTATTTGAGATGTTTCAATAAAAAAGCACAACTATTTCTAAGAATGCAGGGGGAGCGTTAAGAACACGATCCTTGTCCACATTAAAACTAGCAACACCTTGTTTTACAAGGGAGCTTTGCCAGTGGGACTGCCCAGCCCAGCCCCAAGCTGCTCCCCAGGGCAGGATGGATCTCAGGGTGCAGGGCTGGGTGCTGCAGGCATGGTGGAGGCAGACTGCTCCTCCGTGCTGCCCGCACTCCCTCTGCCAGCACCCAAGCACCCGGGAAGAGGGGAAGAAAAGCTTCTGGCTAGTGCAGTGAGGTGAGGGGTGGAACGGAGGTTTGGGAAGGCAGGAACAGGGTTGAGACGCAGGCAGGAATGTGGGCAGAAGAAAGAGATGA
Source organism: Phaethon lepturus (assembly GCF_000687285.1). NCBI lineage: Eukaryota > Metazoa > Chordata > Aves > Phaethontiformes > Phaethontidae > Phaethon > Phaethon lepturus. The sequence continues at coordinate 16,024 of NW_010509602.1, forward strand.
GCAAGAACTAAACTGATTAGCACCGGGGCAGAGGGGAATGCGAAACCAAGTGACAGAGGGAAACTCTTCTCCCTTCTAGTGGGGAATGGACCTAGCCAACGCAGCGGGTGGGGGCTTTCTTCAGCTGCTCCAGGGACGGGACTGTGAACCCGGGAGCCCACCAGCACTGAGGACTTGGTGGGTACTGATATAATCGCCAGAGTGGAGTTTTTAGAGTGAAAAAGCACACAGTATTTTCTCTGGTGGGCTGTGCTTTACACCAGCCAGCCTGCCTCATCAGGCTGAGCCTGCTCAAACAGGATCACTCACAAAACCACACTTCTGGAAGCTCCACCACCTCCTGAGCACTGGCTGCACCCACGACTTCACAGCACATTCCACAACAGGACGGATGAGAGTACTTATCCTACAAAGACTTTTCTACTGGCAGAATAATAAAGACAACAATAGGACTATGTTGGAGCAAACATGGACAATCTTTCTTGGGCAAAGCCATGCTATGGACCCCCAGAATAAGACCTCTAAGTATTTTATTGGTGGAAACATGGTAATAAGCTACTCAAAAGCATGTTGGATAAAGCAGCTGCGTACCTGCCATCCAGAGAACCAACAGAACCTGCTCAAGACCTGCATGGAGGAGAATGAGCAGACCAACAAGTCTCTAAACAGAATGTTTAACGATACATATTCTCAAAAAGCATGTATCCTTAAAAAACATGTTTAGTTAAACAAATCTTTCTGTTAGCAATTATCAGTGGAGTGAATGCTTACCACAGGGGTAATATAATTACCGAAAAGTAGCACGTGACAGATACTACAGAGCAATTCAAGATATAACACTTATGGATCCACTTACACGTGCATAGTAATGAGCTGCAGCTTGGATTCAAGCCACTGGGGACTGGGATGCAGCATCACACTTGTCGCACCCGCTGTTCTGCAGATGACAGGGAAACCCACCCAGCAACCCCAGGCTGCCCAGGCAAGCTGCAGGGTGAGGAATGGGCCAGCAGCCCTGCTCCCCCCAGGACAGGGGATTAGAAACATGCTCTGGGCAGGCAGATGTGTCAGGGGACTGGCAGCAGCACTTGCAAGTGCTGGGAAAGGGCCAGGATCCCAGGGACATGCTGGTGGCCAGCATCACAGAATAAACCACCTCATTTTCTGACAGCAAAGCACCACACCATTACCTACAGGATCCTGACACCCTGAACGTCCTCCCTGAGCAGCAGAGCAGCTCTGGAAGCAGATCCAGCCCTTGGTGAAGCACCTGAAGAATGTATTTCAGGCACTGACTGGTATTTCCAGAGGCTTATCTTGGAGCTGAGCCAAGAAGTGAGCTCCAGATAGCAGCTAATGTCACCCAGCCCGAGCAGGTGGTCAAGTTTTGGACTGCAGGTCTTCCTATCTCTTCATGATGACCCTTGAGGACGTGAGCAAATTAACAGCTGGGAGCTCGTGGCCCCAGAACTAGATCAGAAACACGGGATTTATAAAGAGAAGGTCCCAGAGCCCTTCGGGGAGAAAGAGCTGCCCTTCTGCTTTGGCAGCAAGGCCTGGAGAAGTTAAGAGCTCATTTTGCATAGGTGCTAGCCTGGGCCTGTGAGCGCCACAGCTGAAGGGGTTGGTACTCTCTCCACAATGCTCAGGAGCAAGGCAGGGACCACAGCAGTTGCCCACTGCAATCTAACCACATCTACCGACATTCTAAGATCGTGACAGCAACGACAGAGATAACGAAGCCAAAAGAGCCTAATAAA
>NW_010509603.1:0-4625 GCF_000687285.1 Phaethon lepturus
AGCCCTCCTGCCCCTCCTGCTCTGGGCTGGGAGCTGTTCCTCTGACATGTTCTTACTCCTCTCTCCAGCTGTAAATGCTATTTTTCCCCCCTTCTTTAATATGTTATCACGGACGCGCATCCACCATCACTGATTGTCTTGGCCTTGGCCAGCAGTGGGTCTGTATCAGACACAGGGGAAACTTCTAGCAACTTCTGGCAGAAGCCACACCTGCAACCCCCACTGCTACCAAAACCCAACACAAGGCCACAATAGCTAAGTATCTTAGCTGTATATAATAATAGCCTAGAAAAGTTCATTACCCAGAATGACAAAAGACAAAATATGGGGGTAACCCTAATATCATCGTTTCACAGATGTGGACTGATTCCCAGAGAAATAAAGTAATTAAGTGAGTCTGGTAGTGGTACAACTGAATATACTTCTCACGTATCCTCTGTCTTTAGCAATAAGAAAATTCCTTTGTTCCAGCACAGTTTGAAGAGCATGAAACTCTGTAAAAATCCACCTTCTTTTCTTTGTGGATAACTGGACACCAAGGAGGTAAAAGTGTGAGAATACAGAGACGGGAGGCAGAGAACTACGTTTTAGGGCAGCTAAAGTTCAAACTTCTAGGAGATATTATGTCAAAAACCAAAGAACTGCCAAGGACAACTCAAGAGAGACTGCAGTCACCTCTAAAGGAAGATACCATGAGTCAAAATTCAGATTTTGCCTGACATGGTCTGAATCAACACAGTCATATTAACAAATTGAGTATTTCTTTTCTAAATCCCAAATTAGCTTTTACCAAACAAGTTTGTGAGTGTTTGTGCATGTTTGCAGTTTAAGAAACAACAACAACTATATAAGTACAGGTCGGTATATACATATGTGCATGGCAGTGAATTTAACAAGTGTCATTTATCTGTTTGTCGTCACCAAGCAGATGTCATCTCTTTCTTGCTTGGTTGCTCTTTGTTGCTGCTTTGTGAATATCTTTATGAAAAGTACCTTATACATCTCTGACTTTTTCTAGACCCTGTAAGTTGTTCATGAACTATTTGTTTCTGCAGTGAATGTACCTGATTCCTTCACAGTTTGTGTGTCTGTATGTGCCAGTAGGACATCGCAGATGTGCCAGTTCTACCAATATAATAGTTGTATAGAGTTGTATGATCATTATTTCACAGCAGATAATACAGGGATGTGGATAAAAGAGATGACCAAGAGATGACAGTTAATTAATAGATCACCCATGAGAGAGTTGAGGTCTCTTGGCTCCCAGACCACTGCCGAAAGCTTTCCAAGAGCTCTATGAGCATTAGTATCACAACTAAGTGCAAACTGTCCCTTGCCTTCATAACTAAAGTATAAGTCTTTGAATTAAGGGACATGGATTTACTTAATTAGCAGCATCTCTTTTATCCCATTATAGCTTGTATATTCCCAAGAGACAGACAGCTAGAGAATCATTATTCTTATGTGCAGTATCACCCTCAGTGAGGGATGGGGACCCCACATGACAGATCCAGCATGTACTCTGACATGAATGTGTCCCTTGACACATAGATTTCTATTAAGGACAAAAAGCCTCTGAAGAATCCTGCTGGAAATATTGCAGGAATGACAGCAATTAACCAGAATCCATCTGACACAGGACTATCTTAAAGAACTGCAATTTTAATTAAAATCTGGAGTACTTCACAGGTTTGCACAACGCTCTCCTATCTGGTTCCTCTCTGTGGTGGTTGCAAATTACAGCTACCCTTTCCCTCCTTTTTAATTAAATGTTGTTAACCTGACATAATCAACTCCCCTCATTTTTGTTTTTCAACAGTCATTAAAAAAAACAGAACTCAAGCACTATTTAGTATTTGCCAGATACACTGGTGGTTAAATACAATAATGCTTGTTAGACGTCTCAGGGTTAACTTGATTAATTAATTTACCTCCTTCAGAAAATTTTCTTCCATGCTGACAAAAGATCAAATCACAGCAGAAAGGGTCTCTGCTTGACAACGACAAGCACGTTGTGAATGTGTCAAATGCAGTCGGTGGTGGTTTCATCTAAAACATAGCAGTGGCTGGATGAATAGCCAGTTCTGGGGACACGGAGTCCGTGGCATTGCTTTCCATTCTGCTAAGTTGCTGTGAACTACATGGCTTTACTCACAGCAATGTTGGAGAGCTACAGGTCTGCAACAGATTTCTCCTCTCCTGTGCAGATGTTCACCCCCTTTCTTTCCCAGGGCATGTCCAGAAGGAGGAATTTCGTGAGAGACATGACTTTAGCAGAGTTTAGCTCACACTTTTGCTAAACCCAATGTCTCTACTGAAAGACCTTTTACTTTCCAGAGTAACATCACCCGGTAATGTTCAGAACAGATGCAGCCTATTCTTTACAAAACAAAACAGATTTTATGTGATAAATTCAATGCAGTATTTTGGGATGGACCCTAAGGCTAGAACACGAAACAGGAAAGAGCAGCCCTCATGAATCACAGCAAGGGTCCGTGCAGACTGCTCTTCTGTCTCTGACACTGGCCAGAAACCTAGAGAAGAGCAAAAGAGCAAAATATAGAGTGCTTTCCCAAAATAATCTCCAGTCCCTAACCACTGGAGAGCTGGAGTCTTCTTGAGGTAGGCATAGTTTCTATGTATTCAGAAACAATCAGTGGATCTATTTTTCATGAACTTGCCCAGCACAGCATGAACCTGTGCAGTCCTTTGTCTTCTATAACGTCCTTCAATCAGGAATGGAGGCACACTTCAGAAAGCCTCGTTGCCTTCAAGGATGCTGGGCAGACTGGTGGGCTGTCAGCAACGGTTTGACTCTCCCTTTTTTTCTACACTGTGCAACTGAGACTTTAATGCCTCAAATTCAAATACTACCTCATTTTGGTAGTGATGAACTTCAAAAATATAGTTTGGGTGCATTAGGAAGCCAGATTCAAGCAGAAGAGGAGAGAGAGGCAGAAACAGCTCCAGAAAGTCATACAAAGAATTTAAACTATGATTTAGACTAAAAGATCCTTTCTATTTTTCCAAATGAAGTTTAACCATCAGGGAGCGTGGCAAGTTTGGTAGTTGCTCAAGGAGGAGCTCAGCCTCTCCTACTAATGGGAGACAAGTGAATGGGTCTCTCTGTTTCAAACTCTTGTTGCTCTTGCTTTCACATAAACTTGACTGGTCCACGCATCCTGTACCCTACCTCCAGCCATAGCCAGCAGCAGATCCTGTGAGCTGCCTCATTTCATTTCATTTCCATGAGGAGAGTCATTCACAGCATCCAGCTAAACTGAGAAGCAATTTATGAACCTCCCAGGGCTTGGCTCAGTGACACCGCTCCCAGGCTCCTGTTTATGATGCTCATGAAACAGGACCCACAAATGAGATACTTTCCTAAGGCAAACTTCTCCCTTTAATTTCAACCTTGTCTTCCTAAAGCTTCTCTGATGTTGCCTGGCATCCTGCCAAACATTTATTCCTATGCCTGTTCGTCACACACCAGTGGGCTTAATGTTTTTTTTTTTTTTTAAAGAGGTTAATTAAATGCTGATTCTAAGGTTTGGTGCATACAGTCACTTGTCCACAAGAGAGCTAATTTATGTGTCTATATCCTTAAAAATATCTGTTGTTTTTTATTCCTCCTCCTTTGCTTCCAGAATTTTTCCTCTGTAGATTTGCGTAAATCACTCTCCAGGGCCAAGAATGCCATCTTTGGTTGACTTGATTTGATCGATCTATTTTAGAGCTCAGAACACCATCATAGTAAAGCAATATTTTCTGCAGTAAGTTAATAGGAAAATGGAAATAACTAATAATAAGAGAGAGGCGGTTTCCATTTTTGAAACAGCTCTTTGCCTACATACAAGACCCTGGGCTGAATTACTCTTCCTGCCCAGCTAGTAAATCCAGCTTGATTGCATTTACTGAGGTTGGAAGTTTTGTTAACTGAAGGTAGGATTTAGCCAGGCAAAAAGAGAAGCTTAGATATACAACCTTACATTTTCATATCTCCTCCTGTCCCTGATGCTCTATACTTAGAGTTCCTATATCCATTTGAAAGTGCAGAAGGCTATGTAAATATTCATTTTTGTTATTACCCACTTCACATCCCTATTCCACATGCCGTTTACAGTATACGGTCCCCCATTCAGCAAGTTACATAAACATACACTTAACATTAGGCTTCCTAAGTGCTTTTTCTAAATAGAGATAGCTAGCTGTTAAAGCTGGCTGATACTTTTACCTAAAATACTTGCGTTAGTGTAGACAGAGGTAAGACCTTCCCTATTCAGCTGCTTTAATGCTTTAGGTTGAAACTTAAGGCTGGGCAGCTATCTCAAACTGATCTTTTTGGAGAAAGAGTCTGGAAAACTGATTAATTTGATTAAAAAAAGAATATGCAAAAATGCTTCCCCCTTCACAGACACATGTGCATAAACAAAATCACTTACTCTTTTAGTTTAAAAAATTAAATATAATAAATCTGGCAACCACTTAGGTAGGAAACTATGGTGACCCCAACTTCTGTAGCAGGCACTTGTTACCCTAATTCTTGCCCAGAGGAGCCAGGGATTCTCCTGGGATAGATGGAGGATGATTTTGTTCATGGCAAAACCAGTCATCCTCTTGGGGCA
>NW_010509603.1:4656-18739 GCF_000687285.1 Phaethon lepturus
CCTGCTGAATAGAGAGCCTCAGCGCTCAGCCCGGGGCCTCAGATGACAGTTACAGGTAAGCAGGATGAATCCAGCTCTGAATGCATGAGCACTCAAAATCGGTAGCTTAATTTATTTTTAAAATGAAATTATTAACAATTTCCCCATACCTAAATTTCTTTTCAGTAAAATGGAGGTTACAATGTCTCTTACTCTAGAAATGTGACATGGAAATAAGCACTTTATAATTTTAACTGGCTCCAATACTAAATAATAAGAAAAAACCTACCTTCATGTTGGCCTGAAAGGAGCGAAATTATACTTGTTTGTGTAACCTTCAGCCAGTTGGTTCCCGATTTACAGTCAAGCACTCCAACTTTTCACATAGGATTTTTTTGTCTGGATATATGTGCACAAGTAAGCTCGGATATCCACACACACACACAAGCATACACATAGAGCAAAATCTGCCTGCGGAAACAAGCAACCTCCTTCATTAGGAAGCAAAAGAAAAACACAATGTGCAATTAAGGGTAAAGCCATTTTTCTTTTTATCTCAGTCTTTGATGTGCTTAAATTTTAGCAATCTCAGATGCTAGCTGTAACAAAGGTCTGGTTTTACTGAAGGTGTCTGATTTTTATTTTGACACACATCAGTGTCCCAGGGAGACAGTAGACCCTGAATTTCTTGGGAGCACGTTCATTAACTGGAGGCTGTGTATTATCAGCCTTCCTCCAGCTCCTCCCCACCCCAGTTCGCTGGCCTACAGGTACCAAAGTTGTTCCTTTTTTCCCATGCTTTTTCAAAACTTCTCAGATTCAAATCCCTTTCGTGATCACGTGCAGCTTGCATGTGATTGAGTGGGTCAGGCTTTTAGCAGACTAAAAAAATACAGGGGTCACGTCAGCTGGGGACTTAACAAATAAGAATCACATGGAAAATCGGTGGCAAACAATATTAATAATTCACCTGTCCGTCATTCCAACTAACAATTGGAGGAAGATCTTCTCTCCTCTTGACAGATAGGCAGGAGGAAAAGCCCTGTCTGAAATGATTAAAGGCGGCAGTATATAACAAGCTTTCCCCATGCTGAGCGTGCCAAGAAAGAGGCTGGTCACTGATATTTAAACACACATTATCCTTCCATCTTCCTGTCATTTTGTTCTGCAAGCTGTTCAGATTTGTCTGTGCCAGTAAGGCGGCTGTGAAAAGCAGCTGAGCAAACAAAGAGAAAAATCAGTCTGAGACCAGGATTTGGATTTCAAAACCTGTCCCTGGGTTTTTTTGCACTATTTCCTTTCTTTTTTTTCCTCCCCCTTCTCTCTTTCAGACTCAACATCCCATTAACTATCAAATACACCAACACCCAAACAGAAGGGAAGCAAAGCAGGCGAATGGAGAAAATGCTGTTGTGTGAAAGAGTGCAGAGATTTTTAAGATGAGGAGGAAAGCATAGCCTCAAACTTTTCTAAGCCCCTCTCAAGGCAGTGTTTTGAGCACTGGTGGGATTAGTTATGTCTCTCTGTATGCCCTTCCTGCTTCACCTCAGCGGCACCAGCCTGTCGAGTCCTTCAGGGCTAAGGCACAGCAAACACTTGTCCATTGCTATTGCCCAGTGCTCAAGGACCACTGACTCCATTTTTCTTTTTTTTTTGTGATACAGCACATCTCAGATGTAAAGTTAAAGTTCCCTCAGGTTCTTGTTAGATGTTGCTTCCGTCTCTGCAAAAAGGGCACTCAGAGTGGTGGCCACCACAGCGGCGCAGGACGTGTATCCCTGGAGGGACCTGCCCCGTCCCTGCCTGCAGTCCGGCTCTCGCCAGACCTGCAGAAGACTTACAGGAGGAGCAGTTTTCCCTCTGAAGAGGTGGGGAGGGTGGGAATCAGGAGACAGAGGCCTTGGCTAAATGGGAAACACTTCAGGATTTATACCAACCTGGAATAACGCCTAGATTTTGTTTGCAATGTGAGTGATCACAAGGGCACTTGAAAACAACGTGTAATGTATTAGAAATGTCTGAACTCAGTCTCCTCACACTTGGACATAAACGGAAATCCACAGAAGGCAAAGGTGGTATTTGTTCAGCCTTTCTCTGTAATAGATTTCCTTTAAAATTTTAACATCAGGCTGGCTATGGAAGAAAGGGTGGAGTTTACCCACCAGGTACACCTGGTTGTTAATAAAATAGATCTGTTGCTCATCACAGATGTCATGGAGTTTGGCTAATCTTTTAATTTCTAACCTTTATATTCTTGACCAGCCACTTAGGTCTTAAGAAGGCCAACCCTCTGCTTGTTACCACAACGAGCTGATGCAGGTAGGAGAAACCAAAGCTGGCAAGAACTTAGTATTCCTGGTAGATTTTCTTTTTTATTCTTACCCTTTGTAGCTTTTGAAAATGTTAACACACATAATATTTGGCAGCTCGCAGCATCTTTTATTTAACATGCTCCAGAGCTCAGGCATATGTGAATTAAGTCATATTTATATCATCACTAGGATATAGGGATGTAATCTTGTTTGTAGATGAAAACAGCTCTGAAAGAACAGAAATACTAGTGGACTTTTTGAACCCCCAAAATACCATGCTGTAGGAAAGCAACTGTATGCTTATAAACCCATCCTTAATCAAAAAAATGCTTATGACTCCCTTGATTTATAGGGAACTATGTACTTAAAAACTTTTCTAAGGTGAAATGAAAGTGAAATGAAGCAAAGCCAGAGCTTCCTTCTAAGACTTCTTTCAGGACCCCTTATTGTATATGTACGTATGGAGGCTCTTGACATTTGTAACAGCTGCCAACCATATCAGCCCCAGTTTAGAAAGATTAGCGATAAGATAGGTTAGTAAGAAGAACCAGCAGCCCAAATTAGATCTGCGAGAATAAGATGATCTTTCGATTTCACAGACTGAACGCATAGGTTTGGAAAAAAAATCAATTCTCTTGGAAGCAAATTCAAAATTCTGGAGTTCAGGAAGTTGCTTTCTTTAATGTGAGTGGTCTGAAAATTCATTCAGCTGCCCTCAAAATAAATCCAAGAAAAACAGCAAAAATTACGCCTGTGTATTGAATTATCATCAAAATGTGATTTCTACTACATCAAGCCAGGTTAAGATCCATTTTGCTTTATTAATAGCCAGGTGTAATTCTCTTTAAAATCAGAGATTAAAGGGTGTCTTATTAGTTGAGCTTTATGTTCAAACTACACTGTAACCATTAAGCTGTCTCTTTATTTTACATTTCAAAGATTTAAATAAGATACACAAACACAATCTAGGTTATTTACTTTAATGGAGTAGCTTAATTGCTCCCCAAGCTTTTCCATATGCGTTATAAATTATCAGAAGACACAGAGAGAGCAAAAGGAACAGCCACACAGATGACACCATAACCTTCCAGTGACACACACTGCCACTCCTCTGCATTGAGCACTCAACAGCATGCGTTAAGTACATAGTGCCTCAGACATAAAACTGTTCAAGTCCAGGGCAAGTTAAAGATTTATTTAAAAAAGAAAAAGAGGATTGTCATCCCAATTATGCAACTGAGACCAAAAAGCTGTAAAATGCAAAACACCTATTAGTCAGTTTTTTTATGGTTCTTACGCCCAACCCATGGAGCTGGCAAGAAAACCACAGCACATAATCTTTCTTGGATGCATCAGAAAAGATGTTACAGCTAGCTATACATGTATGGTGGTGGGAAATGTGTCTCATTACTCCCTGACACGAAGAAATAAATCTCTCCCTCTAGGGCTGAGGAGAGTATGCACATTGGAGGCTTTCTAAAGAAAATTTGTAGGGAGTAGATGTTTGCTGCACTGGTAGATAGAAGGTGGAGTGATTCACATGCAACTGCTCATTCTGGAGCCCTTGTGCCCCAGAAGATAAACATGAATGTCCCTTGGTCACCGAGCAAGGAGAGGTACCGCTGAGGTCAGGCCTTCCATGCGTGCCGGTGAATGAATGTTGATGCCCTTGGCCTAGACTTCCCGTGAGTTCCCTCAGATCTCTCTTTGCTTTGTTTCTCTAAGGAAATGGAACACAGATCCGTACTGAGGTCTAAAACCACAGTTTCAAGCTTTGCAAAATCAGCTAGATTTTTCCAGAACTGCATTTTGCATAAGCACGGCTGGGGGTAGTGTTTGGGAGGAAAGTCTAACAGTCTCAAGGCATCCTGCTTCAACAGTTTTGGTGTTAAATAATTTGATTGCTCTATCAAAAGAGCATTCTGTTGAATTTATTTTTCATCATTATATTTTACTTTATATGATTAAAAAAGAGAAGGGAAGGTAGAGGCAGGTCAGTGCACCTTGTTTAGTTGTATAGTGTGGAGTTTCTTACAGGGTTTTTTGCAATTTTATTTTATAAAAGATTTTTTTAATACCTTTTTTATCCAAAAAGGGTAGGAAATTAACAAATATGGAAATCTCAACATCGTCACACAAATGGTGACCTCGCCTGAGAGCTGCAGAGCTTGGTAGTTTTTAACAATCTTTCTCATGCTTGAATCTGGCAACCTGGTTGACAATGAGCTTTGGTGGGACTCTGGGTGGATCTAGTTCCCTGGCTCTTCTCTGTTTACAGGAATCAGGACTTTGTAGTCCTTGCAGCTGGCTGCAGGAGCCGATCAGGAAGCCTCTGAGCCAAGGGAAAGATCTCTTTTAATGTCAGGGAACTTTTGAGTCAGATCCTATAATCAAATATTACTGTGATGAGAGTCAGAAAATGCAGATACACAGATGAAAAGATAGATCGCCAGAACTACTTCAATACCTTTTTGAAATAACTAAAACAAAGGGATACAGAAAACTTAGATATTTCAAAAGGAAAGAATCAAATTTGCATCTGTTATGAGAAATACTGTATTCAGTCCTGTGCCTGCTCTTTAACCATGCTGTTTCCACATGCACACTAAGCAGATAATGTAAACCAAATCAAAGCTTTGTCACTTAAAATAACAAAGATTTGTTAACATGACAGTCCTGGTAGAAGACTGATTATCTGCAAGGCCTGGTAGAAAACTGTGACCTACTAAGCCCTCATGAATTTGCTCTGCTATCTTTTGTTAGTCTTCACTCACACACACAAAAAAGAATTTAAAAAAAGAAATAAAAGTCAAGAGTGACTTTGGATTTGCTTGATTCTAATATGCAGCACTCTACTACCTCCTCCACTCCTGTGATTTGCCGTCGGCTCATCCTCCTCAGGACATGAAAGAGCAATTCCAGCAGCAGAATCTGCCTTTGATCAACGGAGTTTGTGTCACTGACTGTATAGAAAAAGTCAGCAATTCACAAAAGGTCTCTTCCACAACTGCAAATTCTAGTCCTTCTCTGATGAATTGAGTGAAAGTGCCATCTGCCTGCCTAAACCCAGAGCATGTTTTTATGTTTCTTTTGTTTTATACACAAGTGATAAAACCAGGTTTGATTAATGTTCTTCCAAATAGAAAAACGTAATTGATCAGTCTTAGCACTTCTAAAGATTTACATCCAAACCATCAGTAAGTTGCAGGTAACTTTCCAAAAAGGTCTCACAGGAAGCAGTGGAGGATAAAACAGGGCCTGCTGTGTCAGGCTCAAAGTCTGCCCCACCATCTTAAAAAGTTTCAAGGACACAGCCAATCTGTGATTTATCTGATTTAATAGGTTAATCAAATAGCTACGTTTCACTGTGATACTTTTCGTTACCAAATAAATACCCAATTTCCTTTTCGAGTTCTTTTTTCTGGGATGTCTTGCATACATGATTTTCACAGCTTAATTTTGTGTTATAAGAAAGAATCTAAAGTCGTACAGAAGTTTGTCTTTCTAGACTTTTCTCAGCTGAACAGCTACAGACTAGCTTGAGACAACTTGGCCATTTAACAGCTGTTTGGTGCTATCAGCTTAAGTTGAGTAGTCTCAGTTCTCTATTTGAAATGCTATATTACCTGTGATATATAAATTTTTGATGCTGTTATTGAAAGGATTAAATCAAGGAACAATTAGGTCTTAAGAAGAAAAAAACCCTTAGATCTGAATGGAATTTCTATGAGGAAATATTTTTCCCATGGAAATAACTGACTCATTAATAGCTCTATAAATTGTTAGAAATTAATACATACACCGAATAGCCCTTTCTTATGTGTGTTAGATAGCTGGGATCGGTACTGTTTAGCGACAGTCATGCGGCAGAACTACTGCACCAGGAAGAAAGAGCGCTCCAGAACTGGTAGCTAAGGTGTAGCTTAGCTCAAGTACAAAATACGCAGTAAGACCAGAAAAGTTGGAAAGAATGACTTGTGCTACCACCAGCACATTTGAGTCAGCTATCAATCATCAGTGTTGGAATTTGGAGACCTCTTAACATCCTAGCTGCATCTCAGAGTTAGGTCCTCCTTGTACAAGCTAGGTCAATATTTTCTCTGTGAATAACTGTGGAAGCCAATGAAATCATCCCTTGTAACAGCTAAGTTATTAGACCAGCTGGTCTACTGTCCTGTATCCCAAGATAACAATTTTTGCACTATGGAATTGAGGATCATATACTGACCAAATACTGCACATTGAGTCCTTCCAAAGGTGTCATAGACAAACATCTGCATGATGATCTTCATCATCATGAAACACATGCAGGATATTTATAACAGACTGTGACAACAAGCCTCGAAGGATTAATTTTTCAGCTTGCAAAGACATTGTCTGATCAATCTCAAACCACAGGGGAGTGATAGCCATTCTTCTGTGGCAAAGGCATTTCTCATTCATAGATGGCATAAGATGGAGAATCTTGGTGCAGAATTTAGATTGTGTTAAAAGATACTATTCAGAGATTATTTTCTTATTTTTTCATTGCCGATACATTGATATTTTTCTGTGATGAGGCTATTTAAATCCCTGCAACAAATAGAAGCCATCTTTTTGAAAGAAACTCCTTCCTTTTGGGAATGCTCATACACTGCCCAGGAGGAAACTTAGAAGTCTATGAAAGCTCTACATCTTGAAATTGGTAGCACACAAACTGCTAATAGGCTGCATGCTCTGAGAAGGAGGAATCTGGCAAAGTATATTCCACCAACCCATTTCACCACTGGTTTTACAGCTCCCAACATGGAATTATGATATAAAGGACCTCAACTGAATAAAAAAATAAAAGAAAAAAAAATTTTGAGTCCTTAGCTTTGAAGACTTTTAAAACCCCTTACCTTTAGACAGGAAAGGTGACTGAAGAAAAACACCACCTCCCTGCACCCAATGTCCCAAAAATTCATACATGAATTTGTTTAAGAAAGCAGGCGGATGTTGTAGATGTTGCTATTCTCTGTTATTAGTAGAGGTGCAGTAGCTTGCCAGCGATATTATCTGAGCCTATGCAAAGACTCGGTATCAACATTCCCATGGCAGATTCATATTTCTAATAAAGCTGGGACTTCAATTCCTATTGAAGTCTTGGCTTCCTAATCATCTACTGCCATTGAATTGAATTTCATGTATTTTAAAATTCTCAGTTATCCTCTTTTCTCTCTTTACTGATTTTTTTCCTACATTTTAAAAGGTATATAATTTCTGAACAATATTAATACTGACACCGGGCACCCCTTTACAGTGTATAACCTGTTATACTGAAAACGTACAATGTCATCACTTCACACAGAGGAGAAGAACATGCTAAAATAGGACAGAACCATTTGCTTCCTTAGCTCACTGCTTACACCTTTTCTCTTGAGTCACGAGAAGTTCCACATTATGAGCCTACAAGGTCAACAACGGGGAAGTTCTTGAGCATTTCCCAGTAACAGGGATATAAAGAAGAAATAATCTTTAAGTTACAGTAATGCAGTTCCTTTTTTTTTTTTTTTTTGAAAGCCAGGATGTTATAACCATTTAATTAAGATAATAATGGGGCATTTACAAAAGAACAGAGCTTGCTTGGTATACATCATCTTGGAAAATTCCTTCTCTCACCCTCAAACTAAGAGGTCATATTGGATATCATTAATTCAGCTAAGTAGCTCTAGGGCACTCTTGAACTTCAACCCAGAGCATAAGGGAGCAGAGGCAGGCTGCCAGATAGTAACTCTGAGGAAGGAAGAAAGAAGAAAGAAAAAAAAAAAGGAAGGAAGGAAAAGAATAAATGGCCTCGGTTACAGACAAAGGTTTTTATCTACCTGAAGATGGGATGCCCACATGTGTTAAGAGTTAAGGACAGTAAGGAGACAGAAGTGCTTTTTCAAATAAGTTATGCTGGAGAAATGTTTGGGGATTCTTCACTGACCAAATCTGTTTTGTTAGGCTGCAAGCTTGCAAAAAAGTCTCAGAGGCTGAAGGGTACACTTTCTGGAGCGTAACTCCACCCTCTTGCAAAGATGGGATTTAACACCAGCAAGCAAAATGTTAACATTCATCCTCAAGCTTGGCATCTTCAAAAATGAGTCTGCAGAGACCAAGTCAATCCTCCATTGCCCCAGCAGTATTCACAGAAACCCTTGAAATGCTGGTTTCGGTTAGCTCTGGAAACTGATGGTTGCCGAGTCATTCTCAAAGAACCTACTCAGGAGAACAGTTTGGCTTTCAAAAGTCCTAACAATGACATACTTCTGTGGCTTTGAAGACTGTGGTTGAAGAGCAGCTATCCAAGTGACAAGTTGAGGGAAGCATTAGTCCTCCTTTCCCAAGACAACTGGATGGTGGTGCTGAATTCAACAAAATGGTGAATACAGGTGGATGTGCAATGTGGGGGGGATTAAAGAATATATGCCAATCACTGAAGTTTTCTTAATGAAGGATAAGTGTGTTAAGGAAATAATGAAAAAAAAAAAAAAAAGAATCTACCAGGATGGTGGCAGGTGATAGCAGAATCCAACACAGGAGGTAACAAAGAGCATTTCGACATTTCTACAACTGCTCTGCGAAGAGAGATTTTTAAAGGGGGTCAGAGGTTCATTTCTGACCTGATTTTAAGCTTGTCCATTATTCTTCAACCTTATTAGTCTGTGCACAGATTTAATCTTTTCTGACATCAACTTTACAGAGGCAAAGGTTTCATCTACTACAGATCCCCTCAAACAAGACTTATCCAGGTTCCTAAAGCCAAAGTGGTCTCACAACTAATATATGCCAGTTATGCTAATAGGTTTCCCAATGTTTCATTTAATGAGCATGGATTGTTCAAACAGGCCTGGATTTATAATGAAGCCACTAAAATACAAATCCCTTGCAAAGTAAATAAATAGAGAAATTAAACTCCCTGGGGAGAAGTTAAATTGTTTATTACCATCCCTGTTAGCAAAGAGTAGCCACCTGCACACTTAACAGAAGGTGATCTCTAGCTGTAGCAAGTCTGTCTTATAAGTGCTTCCTGGATTCACAGAATAGCACTGATTAGGAAAAACAAAACAAGAATAAATGCTGTCTGTGGAAACTCTAACACTGGAAATCTGTCATTATTTTTTTCCTTCTCCTCAATACAAAGGAATTTTGCCCCATATATATTTTACAAGCATCCTGATGTGTCCCAGCTATGTGTTCTCTTTTGGGAATGGATCTTGTGAGTTGTTATATTTGAACCACGAGAAGGAAAATACTACATACATGATCATTCTCTAGATCTTTACAGGATTGGACCCCATGACAAATGGTGTGTTAAAGCTTACAAAAGAGGGAAAACAAAACACAGAGAGAATGTGAGTCTTGAAAATGGCATGGGAATGAGACTGACATAAGCAGTAACAGCATCCTACCCACATTATTTATTTTTACCACCCCTAAATCCATTTCTTGCTCATTTTGAAATTACAGTCCCTGTACTTCCCAAAATAAAGAATACCAGATCAAGCATCCCTTTCTACTCCCTCCCCAGAATAATGCAGATTAAAAATTATCCCAGATTTCAGTTAGTCTCTTTAAAACCTCTTACAGCAGAGAAAACTGAAGTTTTCTGAATTAGTCTCTGAATTAGTCTTGTCCCTTGAATCCACCACACTGACAAGATACATCTACTGCCTTCTTCAGAGAATATAACAATGCCACGGTCCCCCCCACAGTCCTACGGGCTGCTAATGGCAAATACCACTGAATACATTTCCGCCACCTGTAAACTCCATTCATTCTAGACTATATTTAGTCCTTCTTTCTGCTGCAGTGACCACTGCACTCCAAAGATGAGATTTGACTCGGGATGGGCATGTCAAAGTTACGTATGTGCTTAAGTGCTGCTGTAATATCGGCAGCTCTGTAAACTCTAACTTTTTTTCCCATCAGTCAATCTCAGAGCTGAATACATTCCTATATGAAAGAAGGAGACTAGGGAAGCTCACAGGAAGGAAGAAAAACTGAGAAAGGTGGTCTTGCAGACCAACATGTTCACCTCCAGACTCTGATAGTGCTTTCCTATTGCATAAATTCAGTCTGGGTCTCATTCATAATGAGAATCACAACCTTGTTGTTTATAACCTCTTTCAAGTTCAACAAAATCAAGGCGGTGCATTCACTTCTTACCCCTTTAGCCACATGCTCATGTGTAGTGTCTCCAACTTGGTCAAGACATAGATAAAGCTCAGGTATTAAATGCTAGAAATTATCATATGGATTCCCAGCAAAGAACAGAGAGACTTAGAAAGCAGCCTACACCCTGCACCATACACATACATCCAGTCCCTTCTAGACAACATTTTAATACAGCTCAGGATGCATTTCTACCAAAAAAAAAAAAGTTACAAACCTCCCAGAGAATTCCACAGAAACTTAGAAAAAAAACGTATTCACTGCTCCCACAGGGCACAGGTGTGGTCTGCATGTGAGGTATCTCTCTGTGAGTGCTTCATTTACAGATGAATTTCCATGGGCTCCACTCCAGATCGTATATTCCATTTATAGGATTTTGTGGGACCGACAGAAAAGATTCAAATGTGATGTGGTTTCCTCTATTCATCTTTTTACCTAAAACCTCCCAAAGCAATCCACACTGCTGCAAACATGGACATCCATGCCCTGTCTTTGCAGCAAGGCTAACCACCACCCCATCCTGGCAGAGCTTTGGGGCCGTGCAGGGGTAGTAGCTACTTTCTGTCATCACATATCCCCGTGTTTTTTTTCATAAGGCACAGACAGACCAAAACAACAAGGAAAAGAGTCATAAACTAGCACCACTCAGCTCAGGTGTCCCAAACTCAGATCTTCCTAAGCAGAACTAGTGAATGACAGGCTGACAGACAGTAACAAGAATAGTAAACTCATGGATGAAATGGGATAATGTTAATTCAAATCAATTTTACTACAGGATACTTCAGCGATAACCTGAAAATTTGTCAGGTTAAACACAGAAATATCACTGCAATTATTTCTACTCAATTTATTTTTTCCCTCCTCGGTGTTACTGAAGTTTTTGCAATGTACTTTCCTACTTTGTTGTTTGTAAAAATGTTTGAATTATATGACTAAGCCAAATTGGCATGAGCTAAAACTGCCACAATCTAGTCAACTCTTTTATTACCTTTGTGAAATAGAGGTCTTTTGTTTTCTGTTGTATTTTTTTCTCAAGCAATAGTTCCTTGAGCTATGTGATTAAATACATTAACCTTGTCCTCTTTAAAAAAAAACAAAACTGAAGTGTTTTGAGCTTGCTTGACCTGTAGAAAAAAAATCTTGAAAACAAACAGTATCAGCAGAAGGCTCATCCACTTTATACTAGGCAGAAACAAATTAAAAGAGACTTTGAGTCCTTTGTCACATTTTAAAACTCATGATATTTAAGACACTTTATGATAGAAGTTCCTCCATCATCTGGAAGGTTTGTGATTTGCAATGCCAAAATGTTACAGCTGCAGTCCCAGAACTAATTCATATCCATTCCCCTTTTAGGTGGCTTGTGACCTAAAGGCTGCCGGTAACAAATGCAATATGCATTGGGGAGCAGGTAATGGATGAAACGGTGCCTGTGGAAGGGAACTCCTCTCTTGTCCTGCTGTTCAGCCTCTGCACATCAGCCTGTCTTTTTGCAACCTAATCATGTGTACAAGGTTAAATACATGCTCTGAAAGGTGAAAAACTCCCTGGGATCAATTCTAGTGCTAATCTATATCAAATACAGACCCAGATGAATAAATTAGGTGCAACTACTGTTCAGGATTTTCTGAGCTGACTGTTTCCAGGCCATTTTCTCTTTGTCTTTTGTCACAGCTGTTGTATACAAACCATTCATCCAGATCTAGTGTTTCAGTTTTCAAATTACTTATTGATTCATATACAAGGAAGGGGATACAAGGGACAGATAATTTAAAGCTAAAAATATCTCTGCCACTCATAAAATGACACAGATTCTTTTTTACTGGATAATAGAGAGGAGTAAGTTCCTTTGACTGAGACGTGAGAAAAGTACTGCAATGAACTTCTACTTGAGAATGTAAAAACTCAAGGCATTTCTGCTAACCCCGGTGCTTAGTTTTCAGAAAAAGCCTCCTGCTCCCAAGACTCTTAACTACACTAAGAACATGCAGGTCGAAGCAAGCTTTTCTTGAATTTGAAATTTTTGTGTTTGTCATAAGAGCTGCTGTGCTATTTATTTTTTTATTCCACAAAGAAAAGCATTGCTTTCTGTGAGAACTGTAAATTTTCAGCTTCCCTCCAAAACTATACATCAGATCAGCAAATGCAGTAACTGAAATATATAAGAACAAAAAAACCAGTAGCACTGACAAAAAAACTTTTCAGAAGAAATCTGTACAGACATTTTATTACCATATGAAACCAGGCAGTAACATTAGTCTTTGATCAAATAATTTCAAATCTTAGAGAACTGTTATCAAAATAACTGTTGTTTCATAGAACTGTAGAATCTTTGGGTTGGAAAGGACCTTTAAAGGTCATCTAGTCCAATCCCCCTGCAATGAGCCGGGACATCTTCAACTAGATCAGGTTGCTCAGAGCCCCGTCCAACCTGACCTGGAATGTTTCCAGGGATGGGGCATCTCCCACCTCTCTGGGCAACCTGTGCCAGGATTTCACCACTCTCAGTGTGAAAAACTTACTCCTTACATCTAGCCTAAATCTGCCCTCCTTTAGTTTAAAACCATTACCCCTTGCCTTATCACAACAGGCTCTGCTAAAAAGTCTGTCCCCACCTTTCTTACAGGCCCCCTTTACTGGGGTATTGTCAGGCTGCAAGAAGGTCTCCCTGGAGCCTTCTCTTCTCCAGGCTGAATAAGCCCAACTCTCTCAGCCTTTCTTCACAGGAGAAGTGTTCCATCCCTCTGATCATTTGTCTGGCCTCCTCTGGACCCGCTCCAACAGGTCTGTGTCTTTCCTGTGCTGAGGGCTCCAGAGCTGGACACAGTACTCGAGGTGGGGTGTAATTTATTCATTTATTCATTGTCCCATTTCTCAGCACAAATAATTAAACAACCAAGAACTGTCCCATAGACATTTGTGGTACCCTGGTAACACCCTTCAAGCCAACTTTTTCACATTCAGTGATCAGAATAATATTCTCAGATCTATAACCCTGCCTTACACAGGTAGGATAGCCAATACATAAAAAAACTTGTTTATGGTGGAAGGTGCTAAACACAAGCACTGCTTTTTATCCAGTAATAAGAGCCATTTACCTCTATGCAAATAGCAGCCAGAGAATCAAAGATCCTACTAACTCATCAAAGAATTGAGTAGACTCTTGCTTTCAGGCTCAAAAAGCCTGTGATCAGCAGAAAAACCTACAAAGAGGAGATCATCACTCAAGGCATGAATGATTGTTTGGTTATGTGGGTGGACTGAAATGGAGTTCAGGTAACGTCTCTGAGGTAGCAACAGGTTGGATGACAGAGAAAGAGCTGTGAGGAATATAGGATATACAGGAAGGAGGGAGGGTGCTTCCTCTGGCACAGAGCTCACTAGAGTCACACAGGTGGGCATTTCTGCACAAAGAAATTGCCTACCATTGTTTTTCCACACATGCTTTACTCAGGTCAATAAAAAAATAAATATCTAAAGGCTATTTGACTGATATCATCAGTGCTTCCACTTAAGAGAGATAGCCCTGCAAGTCCTAAATGTTGGGCAACTCATAACAAAGGGAAATCATCTTTTTTAAAAAAAAAATATTTATATAGAAATAAAAAGCAAGA
>NW_010509603.1:18751-61565 GCF_000687285.1 Phaethon lepturus
TTCCTGCTATAACCTTTTAAAGCCTCTGTGGGTCAGCTCATTCAGTAAAAAAGAACATAGCTTTTTAATACTTTTAAAATTTTTTATTCTTTACTATTCTACCCTATTGAAGAAGCTATCCTGAGACCAGAACACTCAAAGAGAACATTATGTCCTTCCATTTTTGCTGCCCCTCTCCCTGCCATGTAAAGGCACTTGAAATTCATTTCTAGCTAAGTTTTACTAAACAAAATATTTATTAAATAATTATCTACAAGATACATTTTTACATTGCTAGTAAGTTTCAACTAGCTCTATGTAATAAAGTCATTGATAATTAATTAGCAATAAATGTATCCTGTATTTTTATCAGCAAGTACAAGTGAAATGTGAATAGAGTGACTCATGAATGTTCGTTATAAAATCCTTCATACCATGGGATTTGAGCCGGAAGATTAAAGCTGGGACAGACAATCTTCTGAAAACCTTCTACCCACTTTGAGTAAACGTGTCTAAGGAGATATCTAGCCTCATGCAGATACTTCCTTAAGCTTAGCTGCATGAAGCAGGTCTTTGGGGTCTGATGTTGTCCCTCTGGAATGGAAGGAACTGTGTGATTAAAAAAACCCAAAACAAGCAAACAAAAAAAACCCCAACAACCAGACCTGGAGGATCTTATACGTTAAAGAGGCTCACAGCTGACTGCCCCCAAGAACATCTGAATTTCTGCTTGTTTCTATTTCCTTTCCTAGGCTCCATGGCTTCACATTCCAGTGGATCAACAGACCCCCTAAACAGCCATAGAGAGGCTGGAGCAGGGCAGCGCAATGGTACAGCCAGGGCATGTGTTCATGGGGCTGCACATTCCCCAGGGCAGAGCCGTGTGTCCCTTCCTGCTCACGTGCCTCCAGATGTGCCAGCAACACACAGCGTGCCAAGGTAGCCCACTGGAGACACATCAGAGGCTGCAGAGGGAGTCTCTCATCTTAATGCTTCCTTATGTCTTTAGTCTTCAGTTCTTTGATTCCAGGAGTGACTTTTGCCTTATCCATGAAGACGAGAAGGAAGGATCATCCTTTCATGTTTGTTTGATCATTCTTTTGCAGCTCATGGAAAAGTGTGGCTCCATAAGGCACCAGTCTCAGCTGGAGTTACTCCAGTGGTTAGATAGTTCATGCAAAACCAGGAGGAGCATTTCTACATTTTTCACAATACTGCGAGCTGAGCACTAAGGAATGTTGCCCCTGTTTTTCACTGCTCTCATATTTTGCCTCACATGAAAGGGAGGACAAAATATGAATCTTACCCTCTTGTACTAGAAAGAGGTAACAGCCTGGAGAGCAGAGGTTCAAATTCTGCTAAATTACATTGTCTCTGAAGAAGAATCTGCTTCATACTCTAACATGACATGAAGGAGATCTTCCAATTCAATTATTAGATATTACAGCCTCTTTGAAATACTGGGCATTGCTCAGCACAGAAAGAAAGCTCAAGTAGCATGGCAAATGACACAACCTCCAAAGCCCTTCAGATATGCAAAACACAAGTCTTGGAAGACTGTGTAAAGAAGCTAATTTGAAAATGATGATGACAAGATAAAATTAACTCTTATCATTCAAATAGACTTACAACTCATGTTTCAGACTGAGTGAACTGTCAGCAAAGCTTACTCTTGAAGGAAGCAAGTGGCAATACTGCACTTCAATGTGTATTTCCCCCTTATATAGAAAGTGTCACTTTAACTGTTGAGGAGTCACTAATCTCTGAGTTTCATTTGGAAGATTTCCATTGTAATGCCTGCCTAAGCTTGGATTATCATTGCTGTTAAACTGTCAGAGAGCAAACAACAGGGAAGTGAACTTCTGATCAGCATAAATTACGTTTTTATCTCTGAGAAATATTAATGAACAAGTAACTGCAGAGCTACTGTCATGCAAAGTCCTGTGGCAGCATGATCCTGAAGAACACATGGGCCCAGAAAACAATGTAAAATTTCTCTCTGTTGGACTGTCCTGATATTGGTGTGCAAGTGTCAAGGGAGGTGAACACAACAAGGTAGATAGGACTCATAATTTTGCCTTGCCCAGCACCATGGTACTTTCCTGTTATGCCACCGCTGTGTTTGTCAATTAACTGATTGCCCTTGCTTTGAAATAATATCTTTGGTCCCAGGATGAGAGAAAGGAAACATTTCTGGGTGAAGATTTTCTAGGTCATTTTTGGTGGCTTTGGGAGGACATCATTCTACCACCTAGGACATTTAAAAAAAAACACATAAAAATAAGAGACTCATTCAGTATGAAATTTGGGTTGTCAACCTGCTGATCAACATCTGCCAGACATCAGATGGGATTACATTAATTTTACAGTTTATCCATTGCTAACTTCCTCCAATGCCCTGAGTACTAGCAGTGAGAGGAGAGGGGTGTGGAGGGGGAAGGACTGGGTTAGCTTATAAAGCAACTCTCAGTCTAAGCATGCTCAGAAAATAAGAATCTGTTGTACTGAATAACATATCCTGACCTCTTTGAAAGATTCAGGCATACAGCTATTGAAAGCTCCATCAAAGTTCTGAATGTGTAATCCCTGCAGCCCAAGTACTCCTAAAAACCTCTTTGATTAGCTGAAAATGCAATTATTTTTATAATAATACTTTGTAGACAGCTTGTAAGAATATCAATGACCTTTTTTTTTTTCTTCCCTCCCCTCCTTATTTTAAAATCAGCAGAAGATTTACTGGAGAAATAAGTGCTTCACTTGCATTTAAACCATGTAAAAGACAGATTGGCTGTGTTTTTAGACACTTACATCAAAGTAATTACAGCACTATATGAAGTATTGGATTCATTAAGAGGCTCTAAAACAATTTTTATATACTATTAAGTAAAAGGAAAAGAGGAAAAGAATGGGAAACTACAAATTAAACCTTATGACTTGCCGCCTTTGTCAAGTAAACTCCTCGAGCTGTGCCTGCGGAGCAAAGACACCTGATAAAGGGCAACATGAGATGCGGGATGGAAGAATAGATAAAATGTTGGACTGGGACTCAGGAGGTCTACAGGCAGTGTCCATCTTGCCAGAGGTTTCCTATGTGCAGTGAGGCAGTTAGTCTATGCATTCATGCGATTAATCCTGCACTCAACATGACAAAGGTAGGATTTACTTTCTGCCTGGTCCCTTCAAACTGCAGCCTGTTTGGGGGGTCAGGGTCTCACTCCAAGCATTTATTCAGCGCTTGAAGCACTAGGACATTGGCTTTGCTTAGTTACCAAGATGACAGAATTCAGCTATTTGAAGATACAAACAGCAGTATGATAAAAGGTACCTCAGAGGGTTCAAAATAGCCATAGCATAGGCAGGACAAAGTTAGTGAAAAAGATGATTATCAAAGAAAATAGTCCGGTAATGGAATCTCTAACCAAGACAACTCTGTTAGTGAAGAGTTTCTCAGATGTTCGGATGTGACAGCGTTATTTTAAAACAGAATGGGAACAGAATGTTTCCAGAACAGCTGGAAACATTGTGGAAACAACTACAGCTGTGGGGTTGATGTTTGCTAATGCCTGAATTAATCCAAGGTGGTTTCGAGAACCACAAGCTTACTCTGGAAATTCAGGCACAGTTTATTTCTAAAATTAAAAACATTTTCCTGTGAACAAAGTTGATGCAAAGGAAGTGGGCTTTCTCTTCCCTTTCTTATAACCTTCATCCTATGGCTTGACAACTGGGAAAGAAAAAGAAGCTTCCAGAAACCAGTATGCCTTGAATGTTTTATTTTTTCTACTTTACACATTAATTTCCCAAGTGTTTCCTGAGTCTTATTTGGTTACCACATTAGGGTACCTAATTCTTATTTGCTACACAAATCGCTCATTTGCAATCAAATTTCCATCAGTATTTGCTATCTTATTATCATGGTTAACAGCACTTTGCACTTTGGTATTAACTAGAGAGGCATTCTAAAAAGCAGCTCAGTGTTATAAGTTGAGAATACTATGGCTGCGTTTTTCTAACAAAGAAAATTGCTGTAATGTCGCTGGGTCGTTCCAGTTATCGAACCCCAGCATCCCAAAGCTTTATCAAGCAACCACCTCAGGCCTGCAGTCTCACTGCTTGCATTTCTGCAAAGCTGATTAAACCTCGGTAGGACAAAGCTGGAACTGCATCAACTGGACAAAAGTCATCTTCACCTCAAGCTTAAAGCCACATCCATTCCACAGAGAATGGCGTGGCTCTATCTGGAGTCCACCCATGCTTCTGGGATGCCAGCAGTAAAACAGCCCCTGGGTGTGTTTAGTTCTGCTCCTGCCTGTGACTGTATAAGTTGGTTTGTCAGACAAACAGTCAGAAAAAGTGCAAATCCTTAGTGATGCAGAAAGGTGAGAAAGGCTAAGATTGGACCACAAGAGAGACAGATCTTCCCATGCTTTTGCCTGTGGCCAAAAGTGAGGTGCAAGATCCGTGGGTAAAGCTTTTATGGCATGTCTGTCAATTTACCAGGATTCCCATCTGTATCAGCGGACTTGGACGCTTTGAGACCGCAGACAGTGGTGGAGGCCTCGGTGACCCCCATCTCTGCGCCCCACCTTGCGCTGCTCGCAGGCAGCTGAATAGGACCCTCACGACCCAGAACTAGGTATCCTGCTACGGGCTCATTGTGACCGTGTGAAACTCTTTTTGACCTTTCTTTTCCCTTTCGTCTCTTCATGACAGACTACTTGGTGTCAGCTGCTTCACAATACAGGCGTGTATACATGCTGTAGCACCACAAGAATGTAAGCGTAGTCCTTTCCAAAGGTCAACTTTTATGTGAGTAGGACTCAGTGTAATTCACATCAGGGCAGTCCTTCTCCAGTGCTTGAAGATTCAAGTTTACATGTATGAATCTCAGCTGATACCACTGAGACTTTTCGGTCTCGTGGCTGAGAACAATCCTGTGAGAAGCAGAACTTCTACTCCTGGCTTATGAAGGAAGTCTAAGAGAGCAGAGCTGTCTCTTATTAACAGTACAACCTGAAATAGTTCCTGAAGCAATATTATAGCTGTACTCTTTACTCATTACTGTCTTTTTTTCAGCACTGTAAGGCGGTTTCACTTTTCTCCATATCCACAGAATCTCAGCTTGTGATTTTCTATACATTTCCCTGAATATTCCCAGATAATTGTGCCATCCTTTTGGTTACACTTACTACTGCTTTGACGTCTGAGTAAATTATTCCTTCTTATGCTACTTCTGTGATGCATGCAGCTTTCACTTTCCCTCCCATTCATTGCAAATGACTGACTGCAAACTAAGGAGAATATATTGTAGTAGGAGAAATGCAATGGAGAATCAGCTGGGTAAGAATGAAAAGCTCAGTTATAGAAGTAAACAGCAAAGCTATTGAACCACAGATGAGTTTGTGTAACCTACATTTTCAAAAGTATCTGACAAAAATTAGTTTGAGATCTCTGTGAACACAGTTACTAATTCTGGATTTACTAGGAACATGGACTGGCAGACTTAAAGCTGTGTAAAGAATCAATGTCCCTGATAGCCAAATGACAAGGAAGTTAAGAACCAACCTCATCAAAATGACAAGGAAGTTAAGAACCAACCTCATCAAACTCGGCTTTTAATTCTATCCCTCAGGCTTATCTTGGATAATTCAAAATTATACAGATGGGATTCCTACCCAAAGAAATGTGTTTCTGAGTCCTGAAGAAGAAAAGATTTGAGAAGGGTATGATTCTACATACATTGAACCAAATATTTCTTGCAGCTGTTAAATTTACAGCCAAGAGTTACTGAAAATATGGCAGTTAGTGAAAAAATTTACAGTAAATTATCTGTATTTTGAATTAGAGACTTCTAGGTACTTAATAGCAATTGTGAAAGCGTTATTTCTTAGTAAAACGCACATTAATCTTGCTCTTTCCCACTTTAAGAAGGATCATTCCCTGGTTATTATTCAACACAGTGTTCCAGCAATTTTCATTCCTACCTTCTCTTCTACCCGCAACTGCTGCTGACACCAGAAGAGAGGTTGCTTGAGCTGGGTGTTGCTCACTGCTGGTTTTCTCTGGCGTCAGGATAGTTCCCATAACCTGGGGCTGACGAGTGGTTTTGGAGCCTGCTGCATTACTAGGCTCTCACAGTGGCTGAAGTGGTTGGAAGGGGACAAAGCAATCCAGAGTCTGACTCTGACCTTCTCCAGGGGTAACCCGGCTTTCCCCCATGCCAACCAACTCCGAAAGACTCCCCTGGTGCTCAAGGCTGTGTCTGCAGGAACCCTCTCTAGCACTTGCCCTGGAAGCCTGTGGGTAGACAGAGGAAGGAGAGTGACAGTGGAGCTGGAGGCAGCTGGAGAAGGCCTCTCCTCTTGTTTATTAGTTCATTTTCCTTCTCAAAAAGTGGGTGTTGTGTGTGCCGATATCTCTACATACTTACTAATTAGCGTCCTATTCACCTTGAACTACTGAGCTCACAGCTGCCAGCTGCAGCTTGTGATATCTTGAGTGTGTTTGAAGAACTCTGGAAACATTTTCATCTGTTAAATATAGAAAAACTCAGCAGCTTTCCAGGACAGGCAATGCAGCACAGCATCGTATTCTCGTCAAGGCCATGTCTGCACTCCTGACTTCAAACTAATAGAGCTGCAAACTTAGTGAAATTG
The DNA here is from genome assembly GCF_000687285.1 of Phaethon lepturus. Classification (NCBI taxonomy): domain Eukaryota; kingdom Metazoa; phylum Chordata; class Aves; order Phaethontiformes; family Phaethontidae; genus Phaethon; species Phaethon lepturus. The sequence goes on from NW_010509603.1 coordinate 25,387, forward strand.
TGCAATATTGGCTGGCTCAGTCCCAGGCTAATTTCTCAGACAAGTATCCATGTGACAGAAATTAGCTGCTACATTGGGCGTTAACTACTACTTTCACTGGTTTGATGACCAAGGGTGTGCCATAAATACTGTGCCAAAAGTCTGCAGTTAGACTTTGATATAGTTAATGACTCTGTTTCCATATTTATGATGCTTCTACTGTAAATACTTCAGATGCCAGTAGATTTCTTCAGCACTAAGAGGAATTAAAGAACAGGTTCAATACTTCCAAGGAAATTAAATGCAAGGGCATTTCCACTGGCCATTTACACTAGAATTTAGAAGATCAAGCTGAATATATATCTTCCAGAAGTTTACTCAATATTCAACTTGTATTTAACCATTACATGTTTATTAACATGCAATTATACAGTTAGCACTGAGGAACTGGTAGAGCCACCCTGCACTCTCACTTGCTGTAAGAGAAGAAATTGGAAGCCACGAGCAGATTCTATGCTAAGGTACTACTGAAAATATTATGAGATCAAACACATTGCAATTACAAATAGTGATAAATGGTCAGCATATTTAATAAAGCACTGCTTTGAGTTCAGCTGCTTTAAAGAAGAAAATATTTTTATCTCCAATACTATTGGAAAGATTTCTATGAGGATAATTAGATATCCTGTTTGTTAACCTTAATACATAACCGTTTTTACAAAGTAACAGGAAAAGGTACAGGATTTTTGATGTCTGTCTTCTTCTGTATCCTCCTTTGTATCTAGCTGTTGCTTTGGCTTTTCTTTCAAGCTTCTAGCTTCACCGAAATAGGCCGGCCTCTCTCTGAAAGAAGAACGGTTTGCTCTTCCCATGAAAAGGGAATGGGATTCTTTTGCATACCATCCATTCAGAAATATTACTATGTGCTAATTAGCTCGTGTTTATGAACAGTCATTTTGGAAGATTAAAAATGTGTGGGAAGGTTTTCTTCAAGAAAAGATTAGCTGTTCGGTTTATGTTAATATCTAAAAAATAAAATAAAACCAGAGGTTATGACATGATGTGTAATTAACTGAATTAGAAGAGATGGCACAGGGGAAAAAAATAATTATGTTTCCACAGTGATTTTTTTTTCTGATCCTGGGGTAGTTAGAGGGGGAAGTGCCCACTAAGAGATTTTACTAAATTATTAAAAGTGGAGAAAGTACAGAATCAAAGTAATATGGATTAATGGAGAAATCAGAATCAATATTTTACTACTCTTGTTAATGAAATATTTACTAGACTAATTTTCCTACACACTCTAGAGTAATTAAAAAGATACAACCCTTACATTAACACCGAGGTTAACATGCCTCTTCTTATATTTGTGTTTCCATGAAAGTCAGCTAAGTAAATTCATCTGTGATGAGAAGATTCTCATCTATGGCTTATGTTCAAGCCTTTTGTTTCCATGGTACCTTATTTCCACTTTTGGCTAATCTTAAAGAGCATTCTGAGGGGATTGATCCAATGTCCATTGAAATGAATATATAGCACAGACACTGCAAAGTATGAAAATCAACAGAAAGGTTTTCATTAACTTCAATATTTTGGCCTGAACTTATCACTCTTTAGTGACAGCTATGAAGAACTGCAGTCAGTGAGAGATTCTTAAATACAACGCTGACCATCTTAATATGAAAAATTAAAAACTGGTAAAGACTGGTGAGAACAGGATGTTAGAAAACACCAGATGAGAAGCAATATGTTGAGAGATGCGAGTGAACACCCAGGCTCGACAGTGAGTAGCATTCGTCTGCACGGACAGTGAGCAACGAGGTGAAGGGGGAAGGTAAGAATATCTGATGCAACAGAAAATGTCTTCTGTCCCACTCAGTTAAAGATGCAAAAATGACACACAAATCTTATTGTCACACATGCATTTTGTGCGGGTCACATATTTTAAACAGTTACAAAAATATTTTAGAGATATTAGGTAAGCAAAAATAATTCAAGAGCATGTGTGTTCTTCTGCTTGTATAAATGGTTCCCATGAGTGAAATAAAACTAGGCGCAGCGGGAGTGAAAATACCCACAACTAATCAACTGGAGACATCTCCAGACATGATTTAGGACGTTTTCTTTTTATAGAAAAAACATCAAATACTTTGTGTCAAACACTAGAGGATCTTCCAGAGTCCGAGGAACTGTTTGTCACTAAGCTAAAACTACAAATTTCTCTTTTTTTCAGGGGCATAAAGGTTGGGTTCCTGTTTCTACAGGACCACTGTCTGTAAGCCTTCATAACTCCTTCAGGAACATGGCAGGATCCAAGTAGGAGCGATTTGGCAATAAGACTGAAAACTGAAAACATTTCTCTAACAACCTGGTTTCAAAACTCAACCTAAAAGAATCTAATGCATCTGTTTGAAACCGCAGCAGAATGAATCAACCTCAGTGGGGAAAGCAGGAGTGAAATGAAAAAAAAAAATGCAGGAAAAGTGCAACTTTACCAATATCGCTGCCTTTGAGAGCTGTGCATGTGACATGGTAGTTATTTACAGTGCCCACCTGCAGTCATTTGCATGAGGCACATCAGTCATGGAAGTAGGATCCAACCTGTGACTCTCAGAAGATCGTGACTCTGCAGTTGTATCTCATGGATACAGGTCTGCACCGTTCATGGCTGCCATTCCAATCCCTTTCTGTCCTTCCTGATGTCACACACACATCTCAAACCCACCCTACACAGTACTGAGAACCATAAAAATATAGATTAATTATGCTAGAGCAGAGCTCCTCTTTCAGAAAACACCACCACTAGAGGACTCCTACATTACACCTCCAAACAGATGATTAATATGTGCTTCTCAGAAGAATTTAAGAGTTCTAAAGTATAGAGGAATACCTACCTGTAAAGCTGATAATACACTCTAGTGCAGACAACACTCGATCTACTTTTTTGACCTCATTAGAACACACAGCCTCCCCTGAGTACCCAAGTACCTCCCCCCTCCTCCTTCCCTTTCCGCCCGTTTCTGTCCCCCTATTGCCAACAAGAGCTTAGGAACACGCTTGGGAAGAGGACTCTCTGTGCTGCTGTTTTCATTGCAAAACTGTTCTTCTTCTGGCTTTGCAAACATGCAGGCTGCAAGGGTGTCCTCTACATAATTTTGCAGTTTCTTTTACCCCAGAAAGGCAAAAGCAGAGCTTGGATGAAAGTGGGCAGGAAGCAGTAGTTTGCACACCATATTGTCCCTACTCCTTTTCCCTGCTAATTGCTCACCAGTGCTGTTGTAAGAGTCTTCTCCTTCAGAGCTTATGCAAAATTTGGAAGAAATTTAAAAAAAAAATCCTTCCTGACTCACTTTCACATTGCTTTTCTCATCAGAGTTTTCTTGTCATTCCCCTCTCAAGATCCCATCTTGAGATCAATAAACATACTAGCGTTGTATAACAAATGGACATAACACCACACCACATTTAGCCCCCATGATGTAAATATTACTTTTACGAGAGATAAAAAAAAATTTCTCTCTCAAAGAGAGACAACCCACCCTGATGACATATTTACTGAAAACATTTCTAAATCCCAAAGCCAGTCATTGTGAACGTAACTACGGCTCTTTTCTGATGTAAGTTATTCCCTGCAATATGCCACAGGTAGAAGAGAAATGTGAGGAACATTAATTAAGCAGCAGGTAGAAATGAAAGTGAAGTAGACTTGATTTTCCTGCTTTTGACTGGAAAGACAAAAACATCTACCACAGAAATATCTGGTGCAAAATGCACTTCTCAGAATTTATACTGCTGTAACTCCTTACCCAACTAATGAAGCCAGGGGATACTCCCAACACAGCACCAACATCCTTTGACAGGAATTGGTCGTAAAGTAAACTCTAGGAGCAGAAATCGTTATATTAAGATCCCCAGACTCCCCTCCCAGGAGGCAGCAATAGCAGAGAAGATGCACACACCTGTCCAGATGTAGCCCCTCCTCAGAAAGGCACCTTCAGCATCGCTCAGCGGTGACCCTGCTCCGCACCCTCAGCACCAAAGGCAGCAGAGGTTGCAGCCCCAGGCTTATTCAGGCTGCTAAATTCCTGAGGCTTAGTTGTAAGAGCCGGGGACCTCACAAAAACAGCAACAAGGGGTTGTCTGAGTTGAGAAACACTGCACTCAGCCTACCCGCCGTGGGCAGGTAGGCAGAGGCAAGAACACGCGTATGCCCAGGCTGGTCTGCCTGCTTCCCCCGCCCTCCAGCCGTGCCCGCCCGCCCAGCCGAGCCCTGCTCCCCTCCCAGGCACCTTCACGGGGGAAGGATTTGGTGAGTTCCTGGTATTTCCCCCATCAAACCTGGGGCCACACTTGCAAAATTGGCATCTGCAGAGACAGCAGAATTGGGCTTTTTCTGGACACTCTCAAGATGTCAAGTGGTAGCAGAAATCTCCTCCAAGGGTAGCAATGAGTCTACTGTAACCACAGGACCACAGGAGCTGTGGCCTTGCTAAGGAGCACCAAGTACCACCTGTGACACAACCACACCTGGAAGCAAGAAGGCATCAACCCCATTTTTTTAAGCTCTTTTGTTTTAAAGCCTGTTTCATAACAGCGGTCTTACATTGATATATCAGCATTTTAAATGTAAAGGTCTATATTTTAATTAAAAGAGTGGAAATTAAATCAAGACTTAATGACAAAGATTTTGAGGTATGAGAACACGAGATGATTAAATCAAATCTTAAGTCTGGGCTCAGGCCAGATAAATAATCTGTTATTTTTTCAAAAAGCTAAAAGCAGACAAGGCATTAATTTTCATTATTTCTACCATACATATATATTTTAATACAAATAAAAAAGAAATAACGTTTTGCAATTATCACAAAATTGCATAAAAGCCATTAGCAGCTGCCTGTGTTTAGCTGTAGAGGAAAATTAAGAGACAGTCCTCAGTATTAAGACGTACCAAAGCTGTATTGGAGTCCAATTTTCCTGCGGCTTCACCTCTTTTTCCACTAGGTGGCACTCTGGAAATATTTCTAAATTCTGGATTCCTTTCCATTGCCTTTTAAAAAGCCAACAAATTAGCGACTTCCCTCAAACCTTCTATTGTTTACAGCCTGCTGAAAAAGGCAAGTGAATTACACAGAGCAGTACAGAAAATTAGCATTGTTAAATGTGTCACATATATCACTAATAAAGTTTCATTATTTATACTGTCAACTTGAAAAGCACTTATTTCCTAATCAATCAACTCACAACTAAATAAACAGTCATATAGGCATACAACATGAAAGCACAGTACTCCTAAATCAGATCTTCTTGAGATTAAGTGTATGCTTGTTGATATTAGGAGGAGAGGAATAACAAAGACTGCTCCCTGGTTTACTTGCTTTCTCCTCAGCTTTCCAGATACCTACTTTTATTGAAGAAAAAATACATGTATGTGTTTTGGGATAGATGCTCTTTTCTGCTTTTTTTTTGTTTGTTTGTTTGTTTATCAATAAATGCTACACTTAATCCCAAATGTAATCTTGAAACACAAGTTAGGACAGTCATGTTAAATTAATTTACAAAAGCTGGAAATGCATTTAAAATTAACCCATCTCTATCTGGGGATTGGTTATGCAGAAGAGAAAAAGAGTTTTAAACCATCACTTGAAGGGCTCTGTACCATCTAAATCCAGCTGCAGTCTCACAGACGTCCCTTTTGATGTTCACTAAAGCTAGCGATGAGTTCTAGTAAACAGATGTTCTTGTCAGGGAAAATAAACAAAAACCCATCAAATTTGGTACTATCTGGTAGTTGGAAGTGAACTGCAAACAGTTCTCCTTTGTTTGCTGGGTTGCTGCTGGAATGGGCTGTTGTGGCACTGGATCCAGGAGCAGAGACATTCTGACAAACGAAACACATCTCCTTCACTGTGAAGGACCTGGGCATCAGGGCATTTAGTATGTGCCAGAGGACCAACTGCTGCTACTTCTGCTCAGTCAAAAGTCAACCTGTCCTGTGTGGGTTGGTTTGAATTTTGTCTTGTAAGAGGTGTAAGATAGGTCATGCCGAGAAGGAAAAGCAAAGTGCCATGGCCTCTTGTCTTGCCGGCTTTCCCTCCTGGCCCCAGAACGTTTGCAGGTATTTCTTAAACATTCAGGTTATATGTTTGCCTCCAGAAAAGCCAAACCACAGCTGCAGTTGCCAATGAGGAACTGGTCTGCTCTTCCTTCTTCCTCCTCGTTTGTGACAATTCTAGGTGACTATCAAAGAGTTTGTAAATCAAAGGCTTAGCCCAGAGGTCTGTAAGTAGCAGCAAAGGTTGGCTGGATGACACAGGCAGGGTTTGTGTGCTCACAAAAGGAAGATGCCCTGCAGAAGCAGCCACAGTCTCTGTTACTGAGATTTGGCTGCTCTCTTTGAATTCACCTGCTGACACACTGAGCCGCAGAAACCCTCCCTGGAGGTGGAGGAAGCTTGGATCACTGCCCTGGCTTCTTACCTGGAAGGCAGGGTCAAAATTTCCAAATCAATTAGGTCAAACTTAGCTCAAAATTCAAGTGCATCTTGAAGACAGAAAGTGCAGGGTAAACCTTGTTTATCCAAGTACGCTCAAAAGTACATGAAAATGCAGACCTCACAATCTTCTGTAGACCACGAGTTAAGGTTAATGAAACTTAGGAGTCTTTACTCAAGAAAGGAGATGAGCTGGCTGGCTCAGAGTCCTGGAGAGAGTTTTTGGCAAACATGAGGAGTCACACACATCACTCCACATTGTTAACATAGAAAATCTTCATTTTCATGTAGACAGTGTTAACTCTTCACAGCACTGATAGTTTAGGTGAGATTTCTATGTTCCTAAGAGAAACACAGGACCCAAACCCAAATGTAAGCATTCCAGCCCCCGGGGGGTTCTTCATTACCCATATTGCTGACTATTAGCACCACACTGTTCAAGTTCTTTATCTCAGCTGCTTCGAAAAAGGCAAGTTGGGATAGATTTGCTGGTGAAGAGCTCTCCCCTGCCTCTACTTGTTCTTGATGATGAGTTTCTTGGGTCTACAGACAAAAATTGGCTTTTCCTCCTTTAGAAAGCCTCTGCAGCTTGAACTGAGCCTGCATCAGAGCATAACCTTAATTGTGAGCCACTGTGATGGTGGGTAAGTGACTCTCAACACAGGCTCCATGCTTGGCCATGTGCAAATTGCGGGAAAAGTCCCCAATGCCCTCATTATCAGAGGCAGATTTCATCAAGCAAGAGAAGCTTTGGTCACTTGAGTGAGAGGAAGGCAGAGAATTTGGCTGTTTGTCTTTACAGCAGTATGGCTAAATCAATAACCTGTGGAATGAGAGATTTAGGGTGGATGAAGGGTGCATTATCTTACATACGTGCATTGGAAAAAGTGCTGGCAACACATTGCAGTTTTGAACAAATAAATGAATTTACTAGGTGGAAGAGAGAGACTGCTGATAAAACAGAAAAAAATACTATACTCAGGAGGTGATTTTAGTTCGAGTACTAATATTTTATACAAGAGAATATTGAATTTAGGGAGAGACTTATTCATTCATTTGGCTTTTTAACTTTCCAAAGTGCTTTTATTGACTGATTTTGTTTGTGGCAGCTAATATTACTGTCACTGTAACAATATTTTTTTCCTTATTTAGCTCTCCTGATGCAGTTTGCCATCTGAAGTCATTTATCTTTCATTTTTTTAAATAAAGCTGCTTTTTAAAAACTCAACAATGTTTCACATGGTTGGAGCCTGCATTTACTCAGACAAAACTGAACTGCTAAAACTAAAAGAACTGTTGCATTAGCTGAGACCCAAGGTCCATTTGCCGTGAATTTAACTGCAGGAACATTAATTGACAAGGCAAATTTGCAGGATGCAAATAGGAGATGCACCTTCTTCTTTACGTGGTAACCTTCCCTTCAAACTTTATACCATTTTTTGTCTTGGCAACAACAGTCATCTACTAGGAGAAAACACACACGTGAACAGAAATTCCTCAGTTTGAGCCCTGGTTTGATATAACTTCAGTATAGCATGTGCAGGCACCCTTAATCACCTAGTCACGGAGATGCCAACCCCACAGAGGATGTACACTAGATGATATTCCAGCAACACCACCTTTCTCCCATTTAAAACACAATTCATTCAGCATTATACTTTCTCTAAAGCTGCAGGCAGCTTTCTGAGTCGGAGTCCTGCCATTCCAGCAGGCTGCAGAGGAGCAAATACATTTTGAAATTGAACTATATTTGCTGAGGGCAAGGCTGCAAGCCTCAGCTAAAACAGCCATCAGCTCTGAGCTCCAGCCTTTGGGTGAGAGGCAAGGAGGACTTGTTTCTGCAGAACCCAGCTGAATTCTCTGTGAAAATAGAAAAAAATAAATTCTCCCAGATCTATGAAAAAATCAGTTTTTCTGTCTCTGGAGGAGCAGAGTTCATGCTTTTCATCCTTCCTTGCAAAAGCCAAGCAGACTACCACCAGACCTGGGGAACTCCAGGAGAGATTCAGATCATGGACATGAATGTTTATTTCACTGAATCCACAGAGACATATCACCTTCCAGTGGGGTGAAGTGTTGTACTTCTTTGACTTTTAGTGAGAATAGGAAGCAATCCACCTGATAGCCTCCTTTGCCAACTTGATCACAAGACCTCAAGCAGGCTGCAGAGGTCCTTGGGGCTGCAAAAGTGGCAGCTACACCGCAGTTATTCAGTGTGACCAAGTGGCTGGGAAAAGACTGCATCCCAGATGGTCAAACAGGAGATGGAAAGGAGCAAAAATCAAAAAGAGAGAAGGACAACTGCAATGCTTTGCCCCCTTAATAGTGCATCAGTGTGGTGGGTTGACCCTGGCTGGACACCAGGTGCCCACCAAAGCCGCTTTAGCTCTCCTCTCTTCAGCTGGACATGGGACAGAATATATAACGAAAGGCTCATGGGTTGAGATAAGGACATGGGGATCACTCACCAATTACTATTAGGGGCAAAACACACTCGACTTGGGGAAAATTAATTTAATTTATTACCAATCAAATCAGAGTGGGATAATGAGAAAAAAACAAATCTTAAAAACATCTTCCCCTTCTTCCCAGGCTCAACTTTAATCCCAAATTCTATACCTCCTCCCAGCAGTGCAGGGGGACAGAGAATGTGGGTTGTGGTCAGTTCATCACATGTTGTTTTCTTCCGCTCCTTCCTCCTCAGGGGAAGGACTCCTCACACTCTTCCCCTGCTCCAGCCTGGGGTCCCTCCCACGAGAGACAGTCCTTCATGAACTTCTCCAGTGTGAGTCCTTCCCATAGGCTGCAATTTCTCATGAGCTGCTCCAGCCTGGGTCCCTGCGATGGGGTGCTGTCCTTCAGGAACAGGGTGCTCCAGCATAGGTGCCCCATGGGGTCACAAGTCCTGCCAGCAGACCTGCTCCAGCATGGGCTTCCCACAGGGTCCCAGCCTCCTTCGGGCATCCCTCTGCTCCAGCGTGGGGTCCTCCCTGGTCTGCAGGTGGAGAACTGCTCCACTGTGGAGCTCCATGGCCGCAGGGGCACAGCCGCCTCCCCGTGGGCTTCCCCAGGGGCTGCCGGGGACCCTCTGCTGCGGCGCCTGGAGCCCTCCTGCCCCTCCTGCTCTGGGCTGGGGGTCTGCAGGGCTGCTCCTCTCTCATATTCTCACTCCCCTCTGCAGCTGCAATTGCTGTGCTGGTTTTTTTCCCCCCTTCTTAAACATTTTCTCCCAGAGGCGCTGCCACCATTGCTGATGGGCTCAGCCTTGGCCAGTGGTGGGTCCATCTTGTAGCCGGCTGGCATTGGCTCTATAGGACATGGGGGAAGCTTCTAGCAGCTTCTCACAGAAGCCACCCCTGTAGCCTAAAACTACCAAAACCTTGCCATGCAAACCCAAAACAATCGGTTTGATGGTGCAGATGGTAAGCAGTGTTTGCATGTCAAAATAGAGGGTCCTAAGCCACCGTGTCCATAGCATAAGCTTTCCGAGCACTGGAGCGACATTCTCCACTCTCCACTGACGCATACAGAGTCAAAGCTCCAGCTGACATAAATGTACTTTCATACCATGTAAACATGCATTTATGCCTTGACGCTGCAGAGGGTAATTGCTTTTAATTATTCGCTTGCCTCCCATCAGCATCAGTCCATACAGTCTTAGGATCCATGGCTCTGGAGAGACTCTCTTCTTGCCGATCAAGAAAATGCATATGCCACCCATTAACTCTTCCCTTCTGTGCCTGTTTATTTCAATGGCAAACCAAGGATATCTGAGCATTTTCTATTGTCCTTAAATTCTTTCAAGAGACTGTTCAACTCCCCCTATTTGTGAGGCTTAGAAAATGTATTAAATTCTTTTTTTTTTTAAGGTGAAAATATCTTGCTCCCTCCATATTGCTTCCCTCATGCTTTCAAAAACAGCCTTCCCTCTACTTCAAGCTATACCAGCTTTAGCTCTAGCATTAATAAAATGTAAGGATATTCATGGAGAACTCTCTGCGATATTCATCAGTCCCTCTCCCCCAATCCCATCTGTCATCTGCAAGGGAAATTGTTTAGCTTATTGCATATTCCCTAAGTAGCCAGATGTGACATGGCCACAATCTCATATAAATGTTTTGAGAATGGGAATGGACAGGACAGTCTCAGATAAACTACCAGTCAGCCCATGATGGCTTTAGCAGTGCTGATTGCCCTGGAGAAGAGACTGTCTCTCTTTTTCCAAGCTAATTCTCATGCAGTGAAACAAGCCAGCGCTGATTGTCTGGACAATTGAAAAGCAGCCCGGATGCTGGTGGTGTCCCTCTTTGCTCTGAGCAGTTTGTTCCACAGATTTTGGTGTGATTTGGGGATTAGTATGAAGATAAGGGAAGAGCTGGTGATATTTTGTGCGGGATATAACAAATAGAGACTGGTTGCTGTGGGACAGTATCATGGGAACCTGCTAACAGTATGATTGATCTGCCTAAGGGAGCTGGGGTTGGCTGCTGATACAGTGATGTCGTAGAACTGATGATAGATGCTGATGTAGTCTGATTTTTTATATTATTTTTCCTGTTGATTTATGGTTGTATCTACTAGTTAAAATTAACAGCCACCTTAGCAGGAAGTTTTAAGCAAATTGGCAATTCTGCACTGAGTTTCTCAAATCAGAGCACCAAACAGATCAAAAGAGGAGAGAACTCCAGGTGAAGCTGACATCAAAGAATAACTAAGGATGAGCTTTCACTGTAATACAATATTTCCAGCATTCTGGGTGTTTAGTCCAAAGTCTAACGTTTAGCTGCAAACCGAGCTGCAAAGTTTGAGCCTGGGATTTGGTCTGCCCCGTATCTCCTGTGTGTGTATCTGTATAATTTTGGTTTGGACCAGTCTAAAACAGAAAGGAAAAATATTAGAAAAGCTTCTGCCAGGCAGATAACTGCCTTAGCAGGTGCTGAGGGAGAGAGAAAGCTTTCTGATTATAGCATTTATGGACTAAAATTCACAATATCTTAACATAGTTTCTGCATTACGCAAAAGTTTCTAGTCATACCTTGGACATAATACTCAGCCTGTTTATATAAGTCACTACAAGTTAGAGTATAAGACAGAACCTTCCATTATTGCTTATATAACAAAAAACATTCAGCTTTCCTCCTGACAAAATGTTTTAGAAGCAATCCTGATTATTTTTAAAGCAGCACTTAAAAAAAAAAAGTAACAATGCTTTATTTTTACAATTTCCGAATTTTTTTAATGTTACATAAAATAACCTCTCTGTGTCAAATTCCTAGATGATTATACACATTTATATTTTTGTGCATGTGCACATCAAGTTGACACAAAAATCCAATATCCCCATTTTATCAAAATAAAACTTTTTCAAGTTTTCATGCATGAAAATTTCATTTCATAGAACACCTTCTCCTCTGTTCACTCTAGATAAAAATAATACTTTAAAAACACAAGTCTTCCCTTGTGATAGGAAATCCATTCCTGACTTTCCTTTAGCAACAGCTGTATTCGGTAGGGAAACCCATTGTCTTGGCAACGGGACCTTCTCGTTCCTCACGGAGGCACTCGTTGCTGGCAAGAGTAACAGAACCGGAGTCTCTGCGCTTTCCTTTCTTGTTGTAAATAACCAGAGTAGCCCAATTCACTTCTTAAGAACCCAATATTTCTGGAGAAGTGGCAGCGATTTACTCACCTAACCTGATCACCGACATCACCAGCATCCCTGAAAAACAGCAACAACAAGCATTCGGATGAATTATTTCGCAAAACAAGGATTGTCAGCTGCAGGGCCTTCCACGCAACACCTGCATTTAAATTAATACGGGAGGGGAAGCAATGCCTGAGCTGAATCCCAGACAGCTTTTCTCTGCCAGTGCATCGGCAACGGGTAATCGCGGGTGCATCGGCCGCGGGCAGCCATGCCCGGGGCTGTGAGGCAGGAAGAATCCTGCTGGCTTGTGGATTCCCAAACTGTCAATAGCCAAGGAGGAGAGCCACAAAGTCCAGAGAAAACACAGACAAACATAGTGCTAATAAAGAAGAGGGTTAGCAAGTTACAGCAGCACCTAAAAGATATCTGTGGCAGGCAGGCAAAATAGGCAGCCTAATGTTTTAGCATTTCAATGAGAAACAGAAATAATGAGGAACATCTATTTCCACAATGAATTCTCATTCACATGCTAAAGACAGCTCATAGATTAACAAAAACCCGAGGAGACAGAAGATTGTCATGTGCTTTGATGTTAGCACTACCCAGCAAATTTGAAGATCCAGAGATACCTATGTGCCCTGCTCCTACTGATATCAATGGGCTTGTCTCTTTAAACAAAGAAGTGAGATATCGAATTCTCTCTGTAGATCTGAGCCTTGTGCTCTCCCACAGTAGGTGCTGTGTAAAAAGAAGATTGAATCCATCTGACTTTAGGAACTTAACTGAGCAGGTTAATCAAAGCCGCCTTTAGTCCCTGGGGATAGAGGCACCTCCAGCAGCCACGGAGTTCAGCAAACAGCTCAGGCTCATACTCTGAACATGTTTCTGGAGGTGCCTCTCAATCTGTGGAGGAAAAATTCGTTTTCACCAGATGACAAAGCTGGGATGTATGAATTCCTCTTCCTTCAAAGAGATGTTGTTGTTGTCATCTGTCATATGAAGACATAGAAGATATGTCCAGCCACTGCCATAAGGTTGCAGGAATCCTGCAGTTTTTTTCTCTCCTCCACTGAATATTTATTTTTTCAGAGATTGAGAACATTTGTGGTAGAATTGGTCTGGATTCACCAAAAGTGTAAGATATGTGGCACAGTGACATAGTGGGAATTAAAACCTGATGCTGCTACAAAGCTGGTGAGAAAAATCACTAGTGTGTTTCTACTGAGCTGTATTCCTTTTCAAAATTCTGTTCCGATCCTGGAGTTGAGAGAAACCTTTCCAGACAAAAATTCTCAAAACATATCCAGATTCATTAGTAGCTTTAATCAATCAACATTTTCTTACTGTATTTTATTCTGGAAACCTCCTGCCCAGCTACAGGAGTTCTAAGACCCACTAACGTAGTATATAGTACTGCATTTAGTGTGGATCCCAGGAAATAGTCCACTTAACTACAAAATCAGTCCTTAGGCTTTCATTTGCATTCAGTAAAGGTTTTTGTCTACTATCTGTCAACATACAAGGGACAACAGTAGCATTTGCAAACTGGTAACCATTAATCTGTAAGGGAAATATGACGATTGATATTTTTATTCCAGTAATTCATGAACTCTATTATGCATTTCCCTAAGCAGAGAAGGAGAAATTTTAATTGAATGGAATCCCAGAGAAAAACAGATACATATGGAAAATAGCTTTGTCCCTGTATCAACAGCCCGTTCATTGGAGACCATGTAGAGGAAAATAGACAGTCATATAAATATCTTGTTAACTTTTTAAATGGGTGAACCAAATAGGGAACCTTTTGGACCTAAGTTACTGTTTATGTACTTATAAAACATTTGTCTCTTATTTTGTAATACTAAATACAGAAACTGTTTAATTAGTCATTATAGCATTAAGATGAAATGAATGCCGCCTTTATTTTTACCTTAAATTGCCTGGTACTAAAAATAATTTGGAGATGGCACATTGCATGCACCTTACCCCTATAAAAGGAGGAATGGGTAAACATGAAACTCCCCAAACCAGGATCAAATGCACCCGACAGTAGACAGTCAGACTCTCGGGACACTCACTGTCCTGGGTGGGCACTGACACCTTGTTTGGGTACCTGAGAGGACGGGCATCTCCCAGAAGAAAAATATTAAGCAGATTACCTTGGCATGCAGCGGGCTAGGAGGAGAGTGCCTGAAACACAGGCTTGACTTCATTCATAGTTGTAACAGGTTAAAACCAAAGTAGTTTTAAATGTTAGGAACAATCTTGAAGAACTCAGACTATGGTCACCTCAGTGCATCACACTCTCAAAAGTACAGTCCTTTGTAATCGTTTCCTCTGTTCTGGCTGTAAAGCCACTTTGCCACATAAACTTCCACTTAGAGTCATTTTACTGTCACTGAAAACTGAGAATCTCCATTTGCATTTCCACTTAGCCACTGACTCAACTATAAGCAATCAAGAGGCCTGAGCTTTCCAATGGTCCATACTGATTTTTAAGGACCTTCGTTTTGGGGCCATCTGCATTCAGTTGCCTGAACGTCTGCTTTCGTATGCCGAGATGTTTTAAGGTGTACATAAAAAATCATCTAAAAATGGAGGCACTTAGACATTCAAACAAAGTCATTGCTGAAGCATTCTCTCCACCCCACCCGCCTCCCTCCTGCCCCAATTTTTGCTTTTGCCAAGAATGGTAGGAGTACAGAATTGTATTTCTACCTCAAAAGAATGCTGTAAATTCACCACATCTCCAGAGAAAGATGCCCTGGCACATTCTGCCTGTTGACAGCCATTCATCCCAGCTGGATCACACTCATAAATTCATCATCTTGGACAATTTATTGTACAGTAACTCACATCTGGAGATACCTGTTTTCATAGCATGCACTATACACACTGCATATCCCCAAATTACTAAGTTAATAGTGTCTGATATAATTACGCATCTCTTCAGGGCCAACTCCATGACTTGGATAGAGGTGGGACAAAACTAATTCTAAAAAACCTAACAAATTTAGTAGACCTTCTCCTGCATCCCTTGGGATTTAGGTGAGGAGTTAAAAAAGAAAACTACCCAGTACTGTTAACATCTTAGAACAGCACATTTCTCTCATTGGTGCCATTGGGTGTAATAACAAAAAAAAAAAAAACAACCCACCAAAAAAAAAAAAAAAAAGAGTAAATTTGTCATTAAAAACGTTCCTAAGGCTTAATGCAACAATTATTCCTCTGAATTTGCTTTGATTGCAGGGAGGATGATCATTCAGCACTGCCTCAGGCTTTCATCTGTTAAAGGTCACTGACTGCCCATAATGACCAGGGTGGGGAAATGAGTTAGTCTGTTGGAAAACACTATTAATAGCAGTAGTGCTTGGAAACAGTGATCATGGCAGGACATAGAGGTGGGGGGAAGAGTAGATGCAAAAGCTGAAGTGTACTTGCTTGCTTATTCTTAAAATTGACCTTTTCTCAGATCCCAGAAGCTCTCAGCCTGCATTTCCTGGAAAAAGTGGACTCAAGAGCACACTGAGAGGAATTTGTGTGCCAAATGAGTTTAAGAAGGATCCAGGAATGGGAAAAGGCTTGCGCTGGAAACAGATGAACCTTGAACTTTCATCCACAGGAAGAAAAGCTACTGGTTTTATAGCTCAAGGCTCCAGATTAGATGAGCCCCTGCAGTGTGGGATGAGGGGTAAATGACTCCCTTCTGTGAACACCACCGGGATGTTCAGCTGGGTACCCCCAACTTGCAAAAGGACCCAACAATTATTTACTGAGTGCAGTGTGTGTGTGTGTGTCTATTACAAATGTTTTTGTTAAGGCCATTTCATTGTGCCTTTTGAATATTTTACTTATGCACTGAGAGAATTAATTTTACACAAGATAATTACAAATTGATACAAATTACTCCTCATAAATATGAATGATGTTCTGTTTTCTGAACTGGAGGCACAGAAAGATAAAAATGCATTCAATAGACATGATTTTATTAATTTTTAAAAAAATTCAGAATTCTTAAATTTTGTGCCTATTGCTTGTTCTTGGTGAAATCTATATAGCGTGTGAGATTATTTGTCACAGCTTTGGTTCTGAGAGTGGTTTTCCCAGTGGAAGAACCTTGTGGTGTGTTTGTATTCCTAAGCCATGTTTCAGATGAGTGACAAGAAGGACTCTTCCCCACGTGGTGAATTTGCCTAGCCATAGCTATGCAACCTCTGAAAGGAAACATATACCATAATATAGGCAAAACTTTAATTCCCTTACAGGCAAATTGTCCATGAACAAGGCGATACTGTGTCTTGTTTTCATCTATGGAGCAGGTGGGCCTCCGGTCCTATCCACCACAGGAAAGTAGAAATTGTCTGCTCTTCTGGGAACTTGGCAGTTATCTGCTATAGTCCTCAAGAACTGATTCACATAGTTTCTGGGTTTTTTTCCCAAAATGGGAGGAAGATCATCTCCAGGGTAAATGTCCTGCAATAACTGCCTTTTGAACTTTGCAGAGGTGGTCTTCAAAGACCTTCAGCTCCACTGAAATACCATGGGAATTGTAAAGGGCCAAGCAAGTATAAAACAGATAAAGCTGAACAATCTAACTTGGAAATCAACAGAGATATTTGCTGAGAAAAAGAAAACAGCACAGAACAGCAGAGAGAGAGAAGCAGGATGGTTTTTCTTTAGCTAGAAAACCCCAGATCAGTTTCAAACACACCTTAAACTTTAAGGGATTTGCTCACAGGGTTTTGTGCCTTTGCATTTTTTCCACTTTCTATGTCGGATTAAAAGTCTACCTTTGATACTAATTGATCATTTTATTTTCACCGGCATGCTTTCGAAACAGATGGTTGCCCCAACCTTTTGTTCCTAAGCACCAGCTTGAAGATTTGAAATAACCAGTGATAGAAATTAATTGAATAATGAATGTAACCAGCTTCTGCCTGTCCCCTCTCTCCTCTGTCAAAGCTCACGTCTGCTCTGGCCTTCAGTCCACAACATCCTTCTACAGAATTATTTCACATCTTTCTGTCTCTCTCTCCAAAATTTGAGCAGGTGATATTTCTCAGTCACAGCTGTCTACTGACAGAAAATCAAGGGTTTTGAGGAAAGAATATATTCATGGGGAATTTCACTATTTAAAAAGAAAGCACACACAATCACCTCTATAAACTTGAAAAAGGAGATTTCTTCACTTTTCCCTGAAAATGAGTGACATACTTCCCCTTCGGTATAGTGCTGCAATGAATCATGGGAATTATGGTTCTACAGATTTCTGTCCTGCTTTAAAGTCCAGCTTCTAAAGCCAGACCACCTTCTGGAAAACCTTCTTTTCACCTAAACAGAGCTAAAAACATTAAAAAAAAAGACATCTATAAAGAAAATAAAGAAAATTAAATCTTTAAAGGACCTTAATATAAAAAACCCAACCCTCTAGCTTGAGGCTTTATCTTGAATAAACAGAAACATAAAATGTATGGATCAGTAGCTAATCCTTCTCCACAGCTTCTATCCAGAGTCTTAATTATGGCATAAGGTTGCATTAGACATGGGCATAGCAAATGACCCCAATTCTCCTCCATGCAGAATCTGCCACATTCCATTATCTCGCTTCCCGTCGTATCGCCTGCAAAAGGCCTTGCCCTCCATTTGTGAAATCACCCCCGCGTCGAACACTAGCTGATCGAGCATCTGAGAGGATTTGTTGGTTTTCAGTCTACCGGTGCAGTTCACCGAGCCACGCTACCCGCCGCTGCCTGGGTCAGGCGCCGGTGGGAAGCAAAGCCGCTGAAGTCAGTGGAGGTTTTCCCGTGGCCTCGTGAGGCACGAAGCGCCGCACCGCAGCAGGACGCGCAGCCGGCGTCAGCGCGCACAGCATTTGATCCATGGAAGCGGAGAAAGAGTGCTGCCTGCGGCTAGCGGGTCTGCACACTCCCGAACGGTGTGCTGTCCTCTAAAATCACCAGCTTGGAAATCAGACACTTAGCAAAGACAGCTGACAGTTAAATCCTTGTAATTTCACAGAATCACTAAGGTTGGAAAGGACCTTCAAGATCATCAAGTCCAACCATTAATCCAGCGCCACCATGTCCCCTAGACCATGTCCTGAAGCGCCACATCCACACGTTTCTTGAACACTTCCAGAGATGGCGACTCCACCACCTCCCTGGGCAGCCTGTTCCAATGCCTGACCACCCTCTCAGTGAAGACATTTTTCCTAATATCCAATGTAACCCTCCCTTGGCGCAACTTGAGGCCATTTCCTCTCATCCTATCACTGGTTACTTGGGAGAAGAGACCAACACCCTCATCGCCACAACCCCCTTTCAGGTAGTTGTAGAGAGCGATAAGGTCTCCCCTCAGCCTCCTCTTCTCCAGACTGAACAACCTCAGTTCTCTCAGCCACTCCTCATATGACTTGTGCCAATTTACTTATTCCAGGAATAGCTACTCGGATTGGTCAAAATATTTCTTGGTCTGGTACTCGGTTTGCCGGATTAAAGCTCCTCTGATTATATTTGTGTGTTTTCAGAGAGGTTGCAAGATTCACCTTTAAGCAGAACAAAGATAAAGGCTGAATTCTAGACGGCTGTGCCACTGGTATAGCATGACACAATAACCCTAAAAAAGATAAAATAATACTGTGACTGAAAGAGAGAGTTCACTAAGCTGCAAACAATGTCCCATATGTCTATTGACTTTTCTATTACTATTATTTTAAAATTTCTCCAAATAAAGTCAGGAATTGTATTTATGTTACAGCTTTGCCTGATTCCAAGCATACAGATAATGTAGGCATATCTCTGAAAATGCTCTAAAAACCAGAAAGCAGATTTCCAAACCATACAAAGTGACTAAGGGAAAAGTCCAAAATGAAACACTAGCAGTGAAAAATGATAAACTTTTTAGAATGAACACGTTTGTATTGCAGTCTGGAGTTCCAAGGCACAAAACTTCAAAAAGTTTCACATAAAATCATACTTTCTTTTTAAATTGTTTGATGTTACATACGCAAACACGCATTTGGGTTATACACATGCAAATCCTTTTACTTTGACAGATTTCAGCTGTTGACTCTACTGGATTTCCAGCTCAGAATTCTAATTTACAGATGTGAAAACTTTGGTTAAGTATAATATTTTAGGACTTCATCAGTATTTGGGGGGGAAAAAAAATCCATCTAAAGTCTGCATGCCTGTGAATTTTGAGGACTGATGAAACTGTTAGAGAAACCAAGGTACAAAAGTGTTCCTGTGACCTGTATGAAAACAGAGGTAGTTATCGGACAGCCTGTAAACCTGATCTAAATCCACTCAGCCCCTGAATGTACCATTCCCCTTTATCCAAATCAGACTGCAATGTTCTTTTTTCACCACTGTTAATCAGCCTAACACTCATATTCCCCCAGTAATTATTTAATTACTTTTACAAATTGCATGTTCCCTCCTTACACATCCAAAATCTGTTTAGAGCTGATCCCACTTGCAGTACTGCGGCAACAAGGGCTTTGGAGAAGGGAAGAATCACAGCAAAGTTGGGAACTACAGTAGCACCTTGTCAGCCTTTGGCACTCAGCCTTCATCACGTCTCCAAAAGTTCATTAGAGCAGAAATTGGCCTTGATTGGTCAAGTGGGCAGTCAGACAGAGTCAACATGCATGAGGGAAAGGGAAGAATTTTTTAAACTGGTCATCAGGCAGCCCCCGTGATTGGATTTATAAACCAGGGACTTACTGCATAAGACACAGACGAGATTGATGCTGTTGAGGAAGAGCTGCAATTATCTAAATTAATGAAATCAGGAAGCCACACCTGCTCCACATGACTGACTCACTACTCTGGCTCCATCCCCAGCTTGAAAAGGTGTGTTTGGCAATTGATGGGTTTAACACGGGATGAGCACGGTAACTTATGTGCGTCTAACAAGCTCCTTTAAAGTGTTGTGAGGAGCACAGCATGGGTGAGAGATCATGGCAGTTAATTACTTCTCTGCTTTGAAGGAGTCACACATCTCTGGAGGGAGTCTTTGCATTTCAACAAAAGACTTTTCTACAGGGAGGGAAGTTTTACAAGCATAAGTTGGTTAATGTACCAGAATGATCAGAGCCACTTCTACATTTGAAGGCACAGTCAGTCCTTGCAAGGCATTGTGGTAGGAATCTTCATTCTACCAGCTGGTAAATGTTTTTTTTTTAGAAACATCCAAACCAAAAAGTCATAATGGCTGTAACAGGCACTCTTTGATATAAGATGGGTCATACACAGGGCCATCTCTAGCCAGAGGAAGACACTAAGGCTGATAGAAACAGCCTTCATCTCGCTGCCTCCTACTCCGCTCTGGAAAGGCAGACAGGCTGTCCCTCTAGGGGGAAGATTTAGAGGATGTAGGAGACTGTAGAGTAGCAAACATGGGTCCTTTAGGGTGTTTACTGTCACTGCAGGCAGCAGTGTGTCTGCAGCTGTAGACACCACACTTCTGTGGCCCCTGTTGCACTGCCCTGGTAGAACCAAATCCTTAGGCTATCACCTCACCTCAGGAGCTAGAAAAAATTTTGATGGCAAGACATACAAGCATGAAACCATGTAAGATTGGTGGCAGGGAGAGAGCTTCTCCAGTGCTGTCATCCAGTTCTATTCACAAGGAGATACTGCCCAGTGCCACAGCTGGCAACAAGAACAATATTCTCACCATCTCTTAGAATAATGTAGCTAACTCTCAAACTTGAAGCTGAGTAGTGACAGGAAAGCTAAAACACAAAGTAAAAGGCATTGAGACCAGGATATCCATCTTGACATAGCAGGTTGACTTCAGGAACAGATTTTAGGTTTGTCTGAGACTTATAGTGTGTTTACAAGCTTCATGAGTCTGACTGCAATTCATTTGCAAGAACCTCAAAACCACTACAGCTCATGGAGGGATGTGATTCCATGTAAACTGGACATAACTTTCTATTTTAACCCTCTGATGTCTTATTTGACAGGGCCAAACAGGATAATTCTGTCTGTAACAAAGGCCACAGTTGAATTACACTGAGAAATATTGAGTTTAAAAGAACAATGATTCTTTCTACCCTCAGTGTCTCAGAAAGTTACCAATCTTCTGAAAATTAAGTTGACTTGAGAATAAGAGTCATTTCACAAAGATGGAGACGAATACAGGTACATAGAAACACATTGACAGCAAAGAAGGATGCTTATTAGTGTTATGGTAACCCCCAGCCAAGCCTGGGCCCTGCACCAATACGTAAAAAGAGGATTGTTTCTGCCAGTAAAAGGTTAGAAATAACTGGGCAGAAAGGGAAAGACAGACAGACAGACAGACAGAAAGCACAAAACCATTGTGAAATCCTAAAAAAGAAAACCAATTGAGATAGATTTCCAGAGTGAAGTTTCTGACTCTTTTTTTCCTCAGTTGGGCTTGAAATTATGCAAATAGCTGAAATAGACCCTAAGCGGTCCAGTGTTTCTTGGTGAACTGGAATTTCCTCTGCAAGAAAAGCAGAAAAATCATCTGTGTTCAGACTATAAAGGAAAGGGATGATTCAGATTCCCGGTTGTTTTAGGTGTTGACTGTTACAGTGACACCTGTGTTTTATCAAATTAGTGCATACTCTAAATTTACCATCCCGTTCACGCAATCAGCATCTTGTGGGGGGAGGAATTATTTCTCTAATGGTTAGTAATCATTCAATTGCCAGACTAAGTTTGCTAATGTACAGTGCCTAACCTTTTTTTTTTCTACCATCATTGTCCTTCAGTTTATATAGTTCTTCTTCCTCCCTCATGCTTAATCCTCCCTGATGCATTTATTTAGAATAATCCTATCTCCCCTCAGCCTTCAATTTGCAGGCTAAGCCAGCTAAGCTCTTTTCATCTTCTCCTGAAAACACACGCTCTGTTCTTTGGTAGTCTCTCTTTGCCCTTCTCCCCATTTCAGATTCTTGAACTTAAGTAACAAAATTGTAGAGTACATTCATGTAGCCTTGGACAACAGCTAATTACCTTATATCTGCTGGTAACCTCTCCTCAGTACGCTGCTGGAGCCGCATTTGTCTTTTTTGACATCAGCTGCACAGCAGCAGGTTCAAGTTCATCCAGAGACCTCCTCCCTCCAAAACTGCTTCCAGAGGATGCGTTCTCCGAGTACAGTAACAACTCCTGCATTAGTCTGTAATGAATGACTTCACATTACTGAGATTAAACTGCTGGCAGGCCGTGTTCTCATCTGAAATGCAGAGTGAATCTCGACTCATTTCATTAGCTAAAATGAAGTGACCTCGGATTTCCAGACATGTAACAGATTCGTCTTTAAACAGCCTCCTGGATGAGCTATCTACAGCTACTCTGGAGGCCATTAAAAAGTAGTGTTTATAACATATTGTGTTGCGCATAATGTTCTACAAAGAGAGGGTGCTTTTGCCATGACATATGGTGTACAATGTAAATGAACTCTGGTGTAACAAATTAAAAAGCTTTTACAGCAACCTCTAAATACTATTTATGGCTCCCGAGTGCTACCTAGGCTGGCCACCAGTCAAGTAATTACAGTCTCTACACCAAGTGCCAGAGTGCATTTTGTTGACTAACTGCTTCTACAGCAAGCTATGCAATCTATTTCCATGATATATACTATCCGCAAACCACCATCCATTTTGACAGCAAAATTGCAAAAGCGCAGTGTGTTACCAGATGTCATTCAAAGAATGGAGGCTGTAATGAAGTGGCCATTTAAAAAAATCTCTGACGATCTTTCCTTAACACTTGCAGCTTTTGTTAGAGCAGAAGAAACTCATCGTGACATAAGGCCTCTCCAAAGCTTGAAGCCTCTCGCTGGCACCGGAGCACTTTGTCCTGTCTATGCGTCCTGGAAAAGCCGGTGAGTAGAGCCGCTGAAATATGGCAGCTGAACATGTTTCCAGTGAATGAAAGGGTCCAGTTCTGCAGGGAGGGAGAATCTGCCAGAAAATACCCCATTTCTTGAATCACGGGTTTGTGTTTAAGAGAAAATTCTTTTCATTTGCATTAAAAAACCCCAACCTTCCAGAAGCAAAACCAAACAAACAAAACCACCACAAATAATCATCAGCTTTCATGTCTGTTTCTGAGCTCTTACAAAAAAAAATCCTAAAATCACCTCTTCCCATTATGTAAAGGGATTTATCATCCAATTTTTTTTTCTTTTTGCGTTGTTGGGGGTTTTTGTTTGGTTTTCAAATTAATGCAATAGGCTACCTAGTCAAACCTCCTCCTTGTTTGTCCCACCCGAGTACAGCAAAAGGTAAGGTTAGCAGTGAGTATTCCACAGTTCTGAAAGTGCTCCATTAATCACGGGAAAATCACTTCTTGTTTTTCTGTCCTGGGTGTACTTAAATACAGTCATACTAGTATTGCTGTATATCTCCATGCTGATTTTGAAGTGGAAAGCAAGCAAGAGGCATAGCCCCGTTATTTGAGATGGCGTCTTGTTTCGAGGCACACATCCTAGAACGACAGCCGCATTGCTTTATGACTGGACTATCCTCCTCAAGCTGTGTGCAGGCCAGGCTTCAACCTACACTGCAGCTTTCCACAGTCAAAGGTTTACTGTCAAATGAGCCATTCCGGTTTGTGACAAAAGTGCTATGACATAATGACTTTAATAGGCACTGACAATACAGTCATCAGTCACGGATATTATATTTAAGATGGAAAGCACTTGTCCTACTCTTTGGCTTAGAACAGAGTAATAGCATTAAATACCTACATAGCAAGTGAGAGCGTATGTTTGCAGTTTTTTGGTGTACAGAAATTTTGAAAGCAGTCATTTTCTGGTAAAGACCAGTAAGAGGATGCGTAAATTTAAAGCAAGGAAGATGAACGGCAAAAACAAGGGGTTCTAGACTTTTTTGCAGGTATTTGTTAACCATTGTATGATCTTGTGAGAAAGTTGGGTTTACAAACATCTGTGCACAGGACACAGAGTGTTCTGCAATAATTTAAGAAATGCTCTTCCCTCAGGTATACACATCCCTTTCTTCCAGACATTGCCATCCCAGGCATCCTTTCTAAAAAAAGAAAAAAATCTGAAATGATACTACCAGAAAAGCAATATTTTATAAGAAATAAAGGAGGCAGCAGATTTCTAAAACCCCATTCCAGAACCCTAGCTCAAAGAGAATTAAAAAAAAGTAATCGTTTTACCCTATAATTTGTGACTAGCAGGTTTCTGTCAAAGCCAATTCACGCTCAAGGCCAATATTGTGGTGTACCTGGGACCATGTCTATCACTTAGAACAAAATACTGTTTACAAAGGGGAAAGGTTCCCACAAATCACAGTTCAGACACACCAGATTTTGTAAGTGTCTAGCCAAATAGAACCATCCCCCTGCCAATGTTAATAAACCTTCACACATTCCAGTAAACACTCGGTAGCTCCATCTCTCAGTCAATCATTTTTACCTGCTAATGAGAATGCTTTTAACTGTTGGTATTTGACTGTTAACACCAATTTCCTTACTTCAATGTCCCTTTGCCAAGCAAACAGCTTCAGTCTGACTGTTATGCACGGTGAAAATATACTTTTTCCATTATCAGTGACTGCATATATATTTGAAGTACTAAAGGATTTAAACAGCTTAAGGAGAAAATATTTTTGGTAGATGAACAGAATAGGAAAAGTGTTAAACCTGGCAAGCAGTGACTGAGTTGAAAATAAGGTCATTAAAGAGAAACTAAAATTTCTTAGAACACAAGTTCAACAGAATTAAGTTTACACCACTCCAGACATTAACAACATTCTTGCATTTGCAAAGCAACAATAAAAAAGAGGAGACTTTAATACCAGCCTTTAATTCCTCTAATATGTTGCTAATGACAGTGAATCTGTCTCTAAATACCAGTGGTCTTGTACTTGAGAAAATACAATTGTGCATTCAGATAGTTTCATAAAGTAATATTTGTACAATGAATCTATTATACACCTCTCCAAAGATGAGTAGGTTATGCTTTTAGATATAATTAGATAATATAATATTCAAATAACATCCCAATTTGAGTTTAAATATGCTGATTTCAAATCTGATTAAGCAACTATGAACAATTTTCTGTTATTTTGACCAGTCTATTAGCCATCTAATTTGGATCTTGAAGGTAGTAGATAAAAAACAGCAACTAAAGCCATTTCAACTCCATAGCTGGGATAGAGCAGCAGATTACCAATTACACTCAGAAGACAAATTACCAGTAGATTTCATCTTCCTTAAATAAATACCAATTTAAGTCAAATAGGTCTGAAAATCACTGCATGCTGAGAAGTAGTTGTGTTGCTACCTTTAATGGAAAATTAGCAGTGGGCTAAAACATCAGCAGCTGAGGACATTCTCTGCTTTCACTGGATTAGGGTGCAGCTGCTTCAAGCATAGGACAGGGATGTACAGGTATGCTGAAAAGAGCAGAAAAAGTCTGGAACAGGAGTCTGAAAGCTGCTGTACTGACACTGAGAGCAGGACTTTAGTTAACATTCACATGCACTTCTGCCAGACCTGGCTAACAGACTTTTCACAGTTCCTAAAAATTAAGGGCATAACAATAAAATAACACATTAAAATTACATTTTCTCAGTATCCGAAAAAGTCTGTATATACAGAGAGTAACTGTTGCCTGTTTAATTGCAGGACTATTTATATTGTAAGTTGTATCTCATTATAGGTTAAATACACAGTTGCTTTGGATTTAACTTTATGATTTAAATGCAATTACGCAGTAGTCTCTACATGTAATTACTGTATGGGCTGGGAAGCTGGATTAACATTGCAATGTGAGTGAAAGGGTCTTTGCAGCTCCTGATATTAACACTGAGCAAACACTTAACATTGCTGACAAATTTTTACTTGTTCCTTTGGTCATTATCTATTATCCACAATAGTTTGTGGACTTTGTCTTCAGTATGGAAAATGAAGTATGCAAAAAGCTGTAAATGGCCAGGTAGTCGGAAGGCAGTAGCACCAGGCTCATCCCATAAATCCAGCCTGTAAAATCAAGCCAGCCTGCATCGATACCACACCTCCTCTCTGCCTTCCAGATTACCATCCATACTCTTTTCTTCACAAAACCCATGTCTCCTTGGGTAGCTCCCCTTCTCTCCTAGCGATTCAAGTCTGGTAAGATCTGGTGGCTACCGACCTCCAGCTGGACTAGAAATTGCTGTTGGTCTCTGCTGGCACCCTGGTTCAATATTGCCTCCAAAGTGGAGCAGACACTTCCCCAAAACCCATTCCTGCAAAAATCCTCATGCAGACGCAGCCTGAAGGTCACTGGAGTGAATGTCCACATCCCTGTTGCTCCTCTGGAATACCAGCCCCTACCCCAGTGAGCCTGGTTCTCCAGGCTAACAGCCCATTAAACCTCAATCACTAGTTATCCAAGTGAACACCTGTGAATAGTAGTAGCTAAAATAACACATAATGAACCACCTGTTCCCTAGTAAGAGATTAATTAAATTAATAACTCCCACTTGTTTCATGACTGCCCATTGACAAAATAAAACTGGTTCTAGCAGGCTCACTTCAGCTCCCATGTCACATAGTCTGGTTGCCTTGGTTAAATTAGCTATCTTATTCATTTATCATGAAAATAAAGATGAGATCCCTTGAATATAACATGACTGAAATTGCTGGGTTCAAATCAAAGTAAACATCAGCCATACCTGGCCCACAAGCACAACAAGAAAAAAATCCAGAACAAAAAAAAAAGCAGAACAGCAGCTTGTCAGCTTTCATTTGGATTTAAATGGAACAGGTGTAATAAATGTGAATTGTGACAAAAAGGGATTATGTGAGAACAAATAAAGTATCATTAGTTCTGAAAAATGTTTTACAGTTGTCTTTTCTTGCTGGCTACTATGAGCTAATTTATAATTGATTTTTGGCAACCACACCCCTTGGGTCTTCTAATCTCAATAGCCTGGGACAGCTAAACGTTCAGGTTGTGTGAATAAACCGTATTTTGCATTGTTTAGACTTAGTAGGAGCAGGGGTAGGCTGACATGTCATACCTGGAAATAAATAGGAACAGTCAAATTTTGAAACCCTCTTCACATATATTTTGGGAAAACAATGGTTGCAGCAAATATTTGCAATTCAAATTTCAGCAATTTTCTTTTTTGGAAGGACTTTTCATAAGAACTGCTTTTCAAAGAATTAGTTATATATTAAGAGAGACTTCCTCTACTGGGGTAAACTGTCTTTCAAATACTTCTGACTCAAGCATAAATCCATTTACCTTTCACAGGCTGTTTTGTAGTTTTTTGTGGTGCTCATTAATTAATAAACAAAATCTACTGCATTTAAGACAGCCTGTTTTTCACTCAGTCTTATCTTTTTTCATTTACTGCACTGAGAATTCCAAAACTTACCAACCACAGGTCTGTGCAAAATGGTACAAAAAGAATTCTGAAAAAATAATCAGGAAAGCGAAGATGTTTTGGAGAACTTCATTAAAAGCTCCAGGTAGTGCAAATTATGACCGTTTAGAGAGGTCAGTTTGCTCTTGTCCCACACTGGAACAAGCTGTCTTTCAAACTCACATTCAAATGTTCCCATGAGAGGAAATTATGTCCAAACCACCAGATTTCTTGCTAAAAAGTACAAAAGCTTTCTGCAATTGCAAAATCTCGATAGGCAGAAGTAAGCACCAAGCCCTTGGCTTCTCAAATCTCATTGACAAAAATCTCAGTCATGAACTCACACCTGCAGGGTTTCAAGCAGCATGTTCTTGAAATTTCGTTTTTGGCAAAAAGGATCCATTCACGCCTGGCTTTCATGTTCCTGGTTGTTTTCCATACTAGCCTCTTAACCTCACAGGGGAAAAAAAAAAGACCATGAGATTTTAAAACTCTGAAAAAATATGTTACTCTTTTGCTTTGATCTCACACACCTGCATAAACACTATGTGTAGAAATGCCCGAGGTTATTTCTAGCATTTTAAATGTTAGAAAAATAAAACACACAAAAAAGGAAAATCTATGAGCAAAGCACAGGAAGAGTCCTTGCTTTTCAATTCTCATTTCTGATAAATTTTCATTTTATGCAGAATAAGATTAGCATCCCACTTCTCTCTTTTTAATGGTGAAGCTGTTTTAACTCTTGTAAGAGAGACCACTTCTTCCCAGTTTCCATATGGAGAAGGGAACAATTAGGATCCTGAAGACTCGTCCTGTTGCAAGATGGCAGCAGCTACTCCTGGATGAAGAAATTTTAGTTTTTCCTTTTCAAAGGAAAAACTAAACAAGAAGGGATACATTTGCAACCTATTTTTCCATAGAATGCATGTTTTTAAAAACATACAAATAAATTTCTCATTTAAAACTGAGGA
This sequence comes from Phaethon lepturus, assembly GCF_000687285.1. NCBI lineage: Eukaryota > Metazoa > Chordata > Aves > Phaethontiformes > Phaethontidae > Phaethon > Phaethon lepturus. The sequence continues at coordinate 53,847 of NW_010509603.1, forward strand.
AATAAGTATGCAAAAGGTACAAGGAGAGACAGTTTGGCCGGGGTGCGCTGCAGAGGCTTGCAGTACTGCACAGAGCAGTCGCTACCATGGTGGCATTAAATCAGCAGGAAAACGTTATCTCTTTTTGCAGCCAAAAAGGTTTGAAAGTTAACAACGGGAATTGAATATGAATGCAAGACTTAAGGGGGAGAAACAACATTTATGAGAATGAGCCCTGGCTTATACATGCGTACGTAGCACACCTGCCACTGACAGCTCACCAAGTTACACTTATTTTTCAAATGTCCAGTCTTTTTCTGCCTATTTTTTTCCAGTGAGCTCAGAAAGAAAAAAAATGGAAGGAATGTCTTTAGGAAACTCACATTTTTGTAAGAGACACCATAGCTATCTTTCTGGATAGAGAGATTCACAGACAAATGAGGGCAACAGCAGGGAAAGACAAAGATGCAACCCAACAGCTACTCCAGGAAAACGCGTTTTCACAAACAGCCTCACTTTGCCCTTGTGCTTGCAGGCACTTGCAAATTACCCTCCAGAAGGGGAAAGTGGCATGCAAAAATGTTTCAAAAGCATGGGAGGAGGAGCAGGGAATATGTTTTTATAAAAGTATTGCTTGTAGTTTTGACAGATTTGGAACTGGGAGGGAACGTCTACGACACTAGAAGAGAGGTAATGTATGCAGTTCTCCTTTTACCCAACAAGGAATTGCTGGAGATGTAGCAGTAAAAGCAGGACAGGAAAGTACCCTGTTATTTGAACACGGTGTTTGGCAGATCTCTTGCTCTCTGAGGCAGGAACACTGGACTGCCAGTGGATAATACAGCTTCGCAATACGCTGAACTTATTTCGAATAGCAGGGTGGGTAAGCAAGGACTGAAGGACATATCTAAGCCTTATCTCACCCGAGCAGTCCAAAGCAAAGCTGCAATAGGATTTTGGTTTTACAGGCAACATTCGGGCAGAGGTGGAAACTAATAACTTAGGAAGCAGCCCTTTCACACAATTGCCTCCTTTTGTATTGATTTAAACTGGTTTTTGCTAAGCTTGAAAACTAACCTCCTGAAAAATTTTCATCCCAAAAGATTAGACTAAGGAAAGAAAAATTACAAGCAACTTGAACAGGAGCCATGTGTTCAAGTAAATACAGAATCACTGAGGTATAATTTTCTGAGCAAGGGGTGCTCCAGGGAGGCAGGAAGCCCCCAGTGGCACTGGGCCCTGCTCATCACCTCCCGACAGCTTCCAGCCGGCAGGACGGCCGCTTTCGCTTCTGAGCGCAGGCGTTGAAGGGGGATGCGGTAACTCCCTCCCCGTACCTGCCCTGAACGGGAGGGAAGCAGTGCCAGGGCAAATACATACCCCGGCTGCAGCAGACAGGAGGTGAGCTTGTGCTAACCCTGCTACTCTCGCTCCTGACCACGGAGGTAACGGCTGGCAGTTTGGTGCATTACCCCTGGGTCTTTTACTTCCCGTGTGGGTAACACTAAGGGGCAGAGAGGATTTATCACCTCTTTTCCAGATCAACCTGAAGGTAACTGCAGGCAGACCTGCAAACTCTCCTAGAGCACTTTCTAGTATCGTGCTTGTTGTCTCTTTCCATTACAAAGAACATAATCTTCAACATTTTGAAAGGATGGGAAGAAAGGGTCTTTCCTGTGCTAGAGGACCAAAACAGAAGCAACATTCACAAGGAATGCTCTCACTAGCAAGTGTGTAACACAGATAGTCTCATTTTATAAGTTCTTCCCCCAAAATATGTACAGTAAAGAAATTATTAATACTTATAAAGTATGTCTTTGTCTCCTGAATAATGAATAACATTTCCAAAAAAAAGGGACACAGCTTACTGGCTAAATTATACCAGGTAGTCATATTTCAGACCTTGCCAAAATCCTATCTATTGATTTAAGGCATGGTTACTGATACCACATTATTAATTTTTCCCAGCTGTAAGCACTGTGAATCTGTAAGGGAAGCAGAGAAATGTTAACCTAGTTTCTCACAGACTCTCTAACTTATATTTGGCCAGGCAAGTCAGAATTAGGTACTGTTTTATAAACTACCCATGCATTAAAATCTTCATTATGGCAGCAGAGAAAATTTTACTGTTAATAGGAAAAAACCTGTTGAAACGGACCAGTTTGGTTGCCAGGATTGCTTTTGTACAATTTTAGTGGGTTCTCTACACGTGATTTTTGCTTCAGGCAAATAAGAGGAGTAGATAAGTGAGAGCATGAGGCTTTCCATGTACGCCAGGGCAGTGGGGAAAAGGCATATAGTAGAAACAACAGGTCCCCATAATAGAACTCAAAGGAAGTTGGAACATGTTCTTTCACTATTTGCTGAGTATGAAAAGGTTTTGTTTAACACCTGCTGCCTTTTTCTGAGCAGAGCTCTGGACCTCCTCTGAGCTGATAATGACTTTGTTACTCCCATAGCTTCTTTCTCAATCATTCAAGATAGAAAGTCCCATTTTCAGCAATTTCAGAAACAGTGATCTGAGTACCGTGGTGAGGAATGACTCAATTACTCAGACCTGTTGGTGACACATGCAAAGCAAATGTATCCTATTAAAAAAAACACCTTAAAGTTCAATGAAAAACAAAGAAATTATATTACTTACCTCAGGAATCTCCTCTTTATTTAATATATCAATATTATATATCAATCAGTATATATCAATTAATGATAATGGGAATTAGGTGTACACAAAGTGGAAGAAGAGGACAATAAATATTTTACCATTGCATTGTAGTTTTTCCAGCACAAATGTCATAATATAAATATCTCTCTACATATACACTGTACAATTAATTTTGTGTGACAAGACAAGCTATCTATTACTTTTTCCTTGACTAAAATTGCAGTCTTGATTTTAAAAAGACAGTAATTGGTCTGCTAACTGGAATATTAGTAAGGGGTTTGTGGTTTGTTTTTGTTTTTTCTTCTCTTTTTAATTGCCTGGATAACATCTTCCTACTACATTCCATGGTTAAAACAGAGCTATGATCACTACAGTATCTTTGGTAAGATTATGTTAGCTCCTGTAGAAGGATGAACCCAGGAAATGTCAAAAAGACAAAACAGAACCCTTACACCTGATAATCAGTGATATCAAAGTCATACAAGTTTCAAAAGTTTCCTACTCATTATGAAATGACAGCAACCGTTCCAAGGAAAGAAAAACTGTCCTTGGCACAACACAAGAGTTTTCTAGCATCCACAATCTTATTCAGAATCATAAAGGTCTATGGAGAATTGGTTGGAAGATCAAAGAGTATTTTTCAAAAATTTCCCAGCACATTCATTCGCCTTCAAATCTTTTTTCTTGAGGAGACATCAACAGAGTTTATTCTCACAAAAAGTGATTTGGATGCAAAAGAGTTCTGCAAACTGTCACTTTCTTATTATTTGACTTGGTGATGAACTGAGCTGAAATCTACAATGACTAAGGAAAATGCAAAGACTGTACATCACCCCAGGAAAAGATCAAGAAATGAATTGTTAAACTGATTCCCTAAATGCATCCAGTCACGTAATACTGAAATTATTAGCTGGTCCTGAAACAGACCTTCCACCTCTTGCACCCCTAGCTGGCTCCTGGGGCTGCAGGAAGGGGTCACGGCTCTTGCTCTTTCTCCACCTTGTCTTAAGGGGGAGCCAACTAGAATTTATCTTCTTGATATCTGAAATCAGTCAAAGTGGAAAGAATAAACGCCCCTTATTCCATCACTTTGCAACAGATATGATGACATGTCCCCTTCCTTTAGATTGTCTATGACATCCATGTAATGCAAATAAGAACCAGAGAGTGAATGACACTAGGAACAGAAGAGAATGGAACTGTTGGCTAAAATTGCATCTGCTTAAGGAAAGTTACCATGTTGGAAAGAGGCCTCCATATGGAAGAAAAACAAAGATCTCTTGCTAAAATAAAGATGGATTTGCCCTGTTCATATGGCATTTTTCCATAACCAAGATTCAATACTATACAGTGTTTTAGACGAATTCATTTCATAGCTGAATCCTGCGGTAGCTAGCTCAGTGCTACTTGCTCCTCAGTCACCACCACAACATTGATTTTAGGAGGATTTTCCACCTGCAAGGTCATTTCTGAGCGACATACTGAGTCGCTTCTGGATGGACTGCAGCCTTTTGCCTATCTACTTTCCAGCAATCATTTGCAAGAGCTTTTATCAAGTACTAACCACCAAATAGAAACAGGTTTCATTCCTGGACTTTAGGCAAGAAGTCCTGGTGTACGTAAAAGAGTAACAGGCTTCACAAATCCAGAGCAAATTTTGTTTATTCTCTGGTGAAAGGGACACCAAGGCAGCAGCAGCTCCTCATAACAGCTTTTTTTCCCCAACGACAGGAAGATACCATTTCCTAAGGACAGCAGCTCTGCACGGCTCCATTGCAGCTGGAGTCACTTATGTCCACCTAGAATTAGTCTCATACCTAAAGAGATTCCCAGAGAGATAAGCAGCATATGCAAGTCTGCAAAGATGATATATGCCAAAGGTATGAATGATGGCTTAAAGGCAAAATGGAGATCACTGCAAAGATCTAGGAGCTAAACTGAATTTTACAATCTCTAGTGAATATCTCAAAGGCAAAGGAAACAGCAACAGGAGAGGGTCCCTGCTCACAGTTCCATGGCAGGATCAGGAAGGTCACACTCAGCAGGATGAAAAGGCAGAAAAATAATCAAGAAATCTTTCCCACCAACAAGAAGTGGAGTTAGCTCATTTCAACCCTCCGTTCAGAAAAAAGGGGGAAAAAAAGGCATTCTTTATAAAAGCAAAGCAACTAATTCCTAGCATAGTTCCCCACACTGCTCTTTGCATCAGAGCACTTTGAGGAAGACACTTTTATTTGCTCTGCTAAACAAGGCAATGAAAACATATTCTCAGTGTTGGTCAAAAATTGTGGGTCAAAAATTGTAAAATGTTTCTAAACCATGTGCAATTCTCAGCCTTTGGAAAGTGAGTGCCGTTTTGAAATAAAAAGGCAGTGTTCCCCTAGAAAACCTTCCCTTTTTCCTCAGATTCCTTAGGGTTTTTCTTTTTTAGCAGTAAATAGGTCAAAATGAGAGAAAAGTATTTTGAAAAAGTGTGTCCACCCCAACCAATCCCACCTCAGTTTGGAAAACATACCAGACTATTTTACAAGGACATAATGTAATTATTTTTCTTTAGCCAGCATTTTCCCATCATCATATGCTGTTTTATTCTTACCTGGGCCAACTACTACGGAAACTGAAATTGATTTTGATCTGGGCAGTGAGCTTCTGAAGTCAGAATTAAAATATATTTTTGCAATGAAGGAGATAAGTCACTGACAACTCAGTGGAAAAAATACACAATGGATTTCAATAAGCATAGGAATGACCTTTGATAAAGGCTCCCAGATGTGCACAAAGTTGAGATTATTACAATGAAAAGTACAACAGATGAAATTCAAACTGAGCCAATGACCCAACAAAAAGGCTTTTTCCCAGTTAAATGTGACTGGAAATAATTGCTATAGGCAAATCAAAATGGCTTAGTTTGGCAATTATTTTTTAGGAAAAGAGATATATATTAAATCTATTGCAAGGTTCCAGATAGTTCAAGGGGAGAATGCTTTCCTTCAGAGTCACCCACTAGTGGAATAGATTCAGTTACCTTCTCTTTATGGTGTAGAAAACATGCAATCTGTCTGTAACAATGGACATTTTACCATTGCAGAATACATGTACTTGTAGGTGGTAGCAATTCCCATGTTTTTTATCTGTTGGGGATCTAAACAGGTAGTTTTGCATTAGGCATGTTTGTGGGCAGCCAGGAGTCCAATGGAGATTTAAGAGAATCATAACGTATGAAAAAAGAAAGCAGAAGCTATTTGTTACAAAAGCAATCCTAATAGAGAACATTTAGTTGCTATGCACTAGGCAAAAAAAAAAACCCACACCATTACCTTGCAAAAAGACTTTGTAGCTTTCCTGCACTGTTTAGCGTAAACTACCACCAGGCCATATCTGTGAGTTTGGGGTGACCAGAGAAGTCCCCACCAAGGACTAATGTGCAAAGGCAGAAATGCATCATTGCTCTCCAACGTGTTTAAGCATTAGCAAAAAATAAGTATACCTGGGAAAATGGTTTAAGTGTTGCAGCTTCTTACAGCAAACCCTCAGACACCTCCATGGCATGAAGGGTGAAGCCATGGCAAAATCCAGGGAGCTCCTGCCCTGAGCCAGCCTCATGCCTGTCGCGAGCCACCTCTGCTGCCAGCTAATGCAAGCCCTTGCCCTCCTTCCCACACCTCAGCCAGCAGAACTCATGAAACATCTTCTGGTGCTCAGCCCCATCCTGTCATGCTGTCTGACATGGGGAGTTGAAACATGGCCACAATCACGTCACTTGATATCACCCACAGGAAGATGTGCCACCAAAGGCAGCTAAACTGGTATTTCAGACACGATCAGAAGCATGTACTTGTCAGTAGGATAAAAACACTGCTGCAGAATAACAGACTCCTGCTGTTACTTAACTGCTGAAGCCTTTATATTCAAAGCAAAAAGCACTGATCCCATAAGAGAGCTTTTGTTCCCAGAACTTGGTGGGGGTTTTACGCTTAACAAACAATACAGAATTCACCATGGAACAAGTTGTGCATCTATACAGACTTGCCCAAACCAGGCTGAGGGAGTCCTTTCAAATTTTAGGTACATGCAAACTTAGTGACTTTTAATGGACTTATTAATGACGTGACTCTAAAATTTGTCACCTCTGAAAAGTGACCTAACCATCAGGCAACCTTTCATATTGAAGCATCACTTTTTTTTTTCCCCAAGGAGACTGTCATTCATTTTCATTCTGCATTTAACTGGAGTATCTGAAACCTCTATTTTCAGCTCACTTCTAATCCAGACCCAACCTCCATCACTTCAAACATAACATAAGAATTTCTTTTCTTGAACTCACCCAACCAGAGGATTGGAACTTATTTACATCAGAAGAAGACATACTCATCTCTGCTCAGCTAAGATATGGAGCATTGTTATGTTTCCAGTAAATAGACACAGTCCATTTTGCTTCAATATTAAAGGAATGTTCTTTTCACTGGAAGGAAGGTGCTGATAATTGTCCCAGTGTATTTCCTTCAGGCATAATGTTAAGCTAATTACTGCTTAAGCTTTAAGCTTAGAGTCCTGCATTTTTTTCCCCCTACTTTGTGAGGGATGATGGAAAAAGAGCTGCTAAACAGAACTTCTTGTTTGTTTTTTTTAACATAATGATGGTCATGACAAACTCTTTATTGTTTAATTATTTTCTGGTCAACCTATCCACAGAATTAGGATGGCTAAATTTTAATTTTGCAGCAGCTTATAGCTGAATGAAAATTTTAATTTGTTCCTTGGTGTTTTAAAGCAATAGATTAATCTTTGTGAATCATTGTAACTGGCAGGTTTTAGTGATACAAGTAATTTACTTACATAATTTATTTCTTTGTGTTTGAAGGAAAAGTCCATATAAATGCCATTATGTGAAATTTCCGTGTAGCACAATAATTGCAGGCAAACCTATGCCTTCAGAAATTGATCTTCTCGAAGATTTGGGATCACAACAACATACTTTTCTTAAAGTCTGTATTTCTTTCCTCGTCAATAAAATTGACTTTAACTTAAAGCACACTATTTAAAACATTACAAGCTGACTATTGAACACAGCAGGA
>NW_010509603.1:61582-63109 GCF_000687285.1 Phaethon lepturus
TTTATCTGAAGAACAAACATCACAAAAACTGAGGTCCGAGTTTAGCCCGCTCTGAAGTCCTCTTTCTCGTGCCCGCTTTACCAGAGACACTGTGCACGAACAGCAATGAGCAACGGCACCGCTGCTTTCGCGGGGTGCAGCCCATCGCACTCCGGTTGCGCAGCGAAGGTGCCCACGGCCCCTGTGCTTAGCCTGGCTGAAAGACTAAGCTACCACTGGCAAAGTAGCATCAACCCTATAACAGGGGCACCCACGTGCCTGATCAAAGCTTGCTGTAATTATGAGTAGCCATTGTGGGAACTGTACTCTGGCTCTGTATTTCTCATTACGCCTCCCAATCGGAAAGGCAATGAGAAGCTCGTGAACTCAAATGTCAGAAATGCTTAGCTGATTATTTTATTGGCAATGTACTGCAATTACCTCTCCTCTCTCTCCTTAGGTCTTTGGTGTAAGAGCTTTCAGAGTGCATTGCTGAACCCTTGGAAAAAGAAGAGTCACAATGGATGGCTTTTCTCCTGCTGCAGGCGACTGAGAAGGAAACCACGTATGACAAATGTTGATTTGGTCAAGCATGAATGCTTTATTACATAAACCAACGTCATGCTGTTTATGCATTCAGTATAAAAATTCACTTACAGATTTTGTTTATTTAACTGCACATTTTATTCTGCTTAGTGAATAGCACTCTGCCTGACCTTACATGTACTCCGCAAATGCGGGCCAGGGAGTGGTCTTGTTAACAGGACAAAAAAGAACATCTTCCTCCCTCCACTCCTTGAAAATATAGTCACTAGAGCATCCCCATCACTTGTGGATTTCATTATTGCTGGAGAAGATATTCTGCTGTTACATATCTGCATCCCATGTAAGGAACCAGTTTTCCAGATCTCACAACCCCAAAATTTTAAAAACTGACATAATCAAAACACAGATTTCCAAAGCTGAAAAATTTGGTCATGAAGTTCCCATTAATTTATATGGCTAATCCATTTCAAATACTAAAAATCTAAACTTTAATTGCATCCCAGTCCTGGAGCTGAATTGTACAGCAAGCAACAGATTTAATTTATTTTCTCAGTAATGTTTAGCCTTCCTTTTAAATGAGTACTTTAAAAATGTTTTTCATCTTTCCAAACAAGATGCTCAGGAATAATTTTTTTTGCTACACTGATACCTTGTTGGTACCTGAGACCTAAAGTAGTGTAAGTGATAAACAGAGACCATGAAAAGAAAAAAGAACACCAAAAAAAATCAACCCTTGGCAGGTAGATGTGAGTGAAGAAACAGTTCTCAAATTATCAATATTCTCAAATTAGAGCGGATTTTCAAAGTGCCCAGCAGCCATCAGCTTCCAGCATTTGCAAATGCAGCATCTGGTCACCTATTTCCAGGCCTAATTGGGAGTCACTGGGGCTACTGAGATGTGAATATAAAGATCATTGTGAAGTTTGGTTTTATTTCTGCTTAAAAACAGCTATGTTTGCTTGCAAAGTCAGCATTTGCATATTGTTGAATATGTGGAATGCC
>NW_010509603.1:63119-64616 GCF_000687285.1 Phaethon lepturus
ACTCTTTCCGGTTCATCTTGCAGAGCCCTAGAGACAAATCCTATATGAATTTTAAGACTGCGCTTTCTGCCAGCGTTCACAAGGCGGGAGGCTGTCACTGCAGTTTATACCACATCTAATCAATGCTCAGCGAAGAATTAAAGTGGTTATAGTTTGCTATTAAAAAGACATGGGTGGCTAGATAACTTTGATCTTGGAGTCTGCTTAGCCCTGCCAAGGAATGTCATTAAAAGCATCCTACCTTGGAATTTCAAACTATAATTTTTAAAAGTCACTGAGCTCTCCCTCTTCTCCCCACCTGATCAGAAAAGCAAGAACCAGCACTTTTAAGTGCTGGAGATAAGAGCGCATGGTTTTCTAGGAAAGTTTTCAGCTATGGAAGCAAATGTTTGTGGGATAGCTTCATTTAAACAAGTTTCAAACCACTTGGTAATGCGAACACATAGCATCACAGCAGGCAATAATACATACATATTGACCCTTCTTCCCTAAAAATACCAAAACCAAGCTACTGCATCTTTTCCTACAGGCAGGTAGGAGGGAACTGCTGGAGTAAACACAGCCCATCACAGTCTTACTGACGTGATTTGTGCAATGGCTTTGGTTCAAAGCAGCAGGGTCTGACCTTACAACAGCACTCATCAGTCAAATCGGGGAATTATGCATGCAGTCAAGCCAAAGTGGGGCACAGGCAGACCAAAACAAGCATTTTCTGTCTAAGCTTCATAGCACTCTTACATGTTGTCAAGCCTGCTCAGCAAGAACTCCTCTGATCTCCCCATACCTGAGCAACATCTGCCTTTTGATCACATACAACTGACCCAGTTTTCCAGGTGGGCTCAATGAAGCATAGGAGGTATCAGGGAGAGGGAGGGAAGGACCAGAGAGGGAACAAGTGGCTAAAGCCAGATGTAATTCCTTGTGATATACTTCATATTTGGCTCTTCCTGTCCTCCTTACTACCTTCAGCTTCTACAACCAGAACTCAGTTAAGTCTTGTGGAGTGTTTTTTATTATTAGCTTTATAGATTAAGATTTTCAAATGCCAAGCGCAGAACATGAAAGTAATTGGTACTGAAAGGTACACATAGTCAAAAACTTGTATTGGTAGAGTAAATTACACTTTAAAGATATATCAGTTGTTTTTGTGGAGGATAAGTTACATGGAATGGGTGTATAAGACAAACCATTCTTTTTAATCCCCAAACACTAAACTTGCAATTACATTTTCATATTACATACAGACTCAAGGGGCATCCTGTTTTATATGTAATCTACAAATTTTCTGAGGTACAGGCAATTTCCTTCAGTCTCCCTGTACTGCAGTCAGCACAATAAAGTGCACATCCAGAGCTACAGCTCTTAAAAAGACCAGGACAAAAATAACAGACCGTTGAATGTCTTGCTTTAGAGCATGTTAATAAGTCTGGTCAGGAATCAGACCAGATTAAATTATTTATTGCAATAATTTAATTAATTATTAATTAAATTTATTTA
>NW_010509604.1:0-4306 GCF_000687285.1 Phaethon lepturus
TGTGAGCACTCTCAAGACGAACCACTCCATCCACGATCCTTTCAGGTAGTTGTAGAGAATGATAAAGTCACCCCTCAGTCTCCTTTTCTCCAGACTAAACAACTCTAGTTCCCTCAGCTGCTCCTCATAAGACTTGTTCTCTAGACCCTTCATCAGCTTTGTTGCTTTTCTTTGGACACATACACATACAATTACATGTATATTTTTGAATATACATCACCTCATTGACTTCCTCCACGAATCATTCACATACTTAGGAATTCTGGGATCAAATGTTGTGAAGGATTAGAAATTTTGCAATCTGAATACAGTAAGGAATTATGCCAGGTAAATTTTAAAATGAAAGCATCTCACAGTTTCTCAGGATAAACATTAAGTAATTTCCATTTGTCATAAAATCATAGAAACATAGAATCATAGAATGGTTTGGGTTGAAAGGGACCTTTGAAAGATCATCTTGTTGAAACCTTCTGCCATGGACAGGGACATCTTCAACTGGATCAGGTTGCTCAAAGCCCCATCCAACCTGATCTTGAACACTTTCAGGGATGAGGCATCCACAAATTCTCTGGGCAACCTGTTCCAGTATCTCACCACCCTCATTGTAATGAATTTCTTCCTTACATCTAGTCTAAATCTACCCTCTTTCAGTTTAAAACCATTACCACTTGTCCTGTCACTGGAGACCTTGGTAAAAAATCTCTTTCTTTCTCATAAGCTGCCTTTAATTATTGAAAGGCCACAATAAGGTTTCCCCAGAGCCTTCTCTTCTCCAGGCTAAAAAACCTGAACTGTCTCTGCCTTCCTTTATAGGAACGCTGTTCCAGCCCTCTGATCATTTTCATGGCCCTCCTCTGAACCTGCTCTAACATTTCCATGTCTTTCCTGTGCTGAGGACTCCAGAGCTGGATGCAGTACTCCAGGTGGAGTCTCACCAGAGCAGAGTAGAGGGGGAGAATTACCTCCCTCAACCTGTTACCACGCTGCTTTTTATGCAGCCCAGTATATGATTGGCTTTCTGGGCTGAAAGTGCACATTGCCGGCTCATGTCCAGCTTTTCATCCACGTCCTTCTCAGCAGAGCTGCTCTCAATCCATTCATCACTCAGTCTGTAGAGATATTGGCAGTTTCCCTGACACAGGTGCAAGACCTTGCACTGGACTTGTTGAATTCCATGAGGTTAAAGGAAATTTAGAAAGGAATTGCAACATTAGGGATTTTTTGGTTGTTGTTGTATTTCATCTTACCTCTTTTTTGGGGGTTGCATTTTACAGATTTACCCTATGTAGCTTATATGCGTTGCTGATACTTGCATAGTTTAAGACTTTAAAACACCTTACAATCACTTTAATCTACCTGGTTATGATGCACAATTTCCTAATACAAAGCTGTAGAGATATGTTTGAATTGCATGTTACTTCAAGCTCAATACATAGTTGCATTCTAAAAGCTCTATCGTTGCTGCTATGGTCAGTCAGTAGTGTCATTAGAAAGCAAGAATGAAACTGCTGGAAAAATTCCAACAAAATAACGTTGAATGGTTTCCAGAATGTATTTTCCAAAAAGCATTAGTTACTCCACCTCCTGGACTGATGATTATCCAGAAAATGCCCTATAGTCTGTACCATGTTAGCTAGTGATTCACTGTGTATTATCTTTGCCCCATTGCATCATGGATTGTCCTTGGCATCTGATAGCAAACAACTAGAAATATCATAATGATTTTGTTACAGATTCTTATGCTATTTTTATCTGCCTTCTACTATGTGAAAGAGTTCGCATAAGACCATATTTCTATCCCATGTAGATTTAGAGTGGAATTGCGTGACTCTCAATGTTTTCTACAGATCATGGGTAATGAAAGAGTTGTCTCAGGATTTAAAATGATAATGCATCAATCACTGACCGCCTGAATAGTAAGAAATAATATCAGAGAAAAACTTGAAGAGATAAGGTGGAGATAACTGGGAAGAAGACTGGTACAGTACCAGTTGTATTTATGAAAAGAGATAGAGCTTGATCAACTGTTGGCAAGAAAGTACTGGAATCCTGAATCCACTTGCATTTTAAGAGATATTAGATTTTATGAGCTTTATTGCACATCCTTTACTTGCCTAATACAAGTGGACAACTGGAAGGTAGATCTTCAAGTAATTGTTGTCTTTATTTTGGGCATTTTTGTCATATAAATGAGAATTTTACCTAAATGATGAGTCAGGAATAACAGTTACGTATTTAAACTGATGAACTTTATGGCAATCAACATAATAGCTTTTTACTGGAACTGCCTCAGAAGTAAATTGCTCTCATGATTCTCTCTGAACTAAATCCAAGAACAAATTCATTTTCTTTTGTGTTCCAAAATATCCGTCCCTCTGCAGGGTACAGTACAGTGTGCAAAATTGCACAGTGGGTTTTGCACATTTTCTTTTTTTAGACAGTGATTTAGAAAATTGATTTTTTTCTTCATTCTCTCTCCTTATCTCTTATGTTGTCCTTTAATTTCTGAAGTTGTACTTTCTCTGTTTTTTTCATATTACAGACCATGGATTCTGTGATCATTGAAAAAAACAACATATTTAATAGGCTTCTCTGATTTTCCTGTTTTTATAGGTTGTATACCTTTTTCAAAAGTAACAGTTTCACCACTAATCCTGAAATTATTTTAAAGAATAAGACTCAGTGTATAGATACTAAAGAATTTTTAAAAACTTAATTAAAAACATACAAGTGAAAAAAGACATTATAAATCTGTAGAGTGCTTTTAGATGACAGCAAAGATAAAATTATTATGATCAACTGGAGTGTACAAACTCAAATTCAGGTAAAGCAAATTCACCAGTCAGTTCAGAAAATGGAAGAGAAATCAACTAATGTTCTAGATGACATGGAATCAAATGCATTTCTTTGAACTACATTATATCTACTAGCCATAATTTCAAGAAATAGGTAAGTTTTCTCATCTGTATTTGTCTAACAGGGCAATACAAATATGCAAATGAGAGCTACAGATATACCTTCAAACAATCAAACTGTGACAGACTCAAAAGACTACTTCTGGTACATTTAATTCTGTGAAAGTTCAGGAAGCACTATTTTCAACAGACATGTTGATAAGTTCGTTCCCTTCTAGCTCTCAACAACTTTTTTTTCTTTCCATACAGACACTTGTACTCCATGTCTTCTTCTCTTCTCCCCAAAACATTTTAGGCACAGTAGGTAATCTACTGATTTATGACTGGCCTGACTGAACAGGGAGCTTTTGCTGGGACTCAGGGAAAAAAAGAAGAGTTTACCATCTTTGGGAGAGGGGGCAGGCAACTCAAAACGAGTACAGGGATCTTGTTAGGTCATGCAGAGAGAAAATTACAAAGGCAAAAGCACAGCTAGAACTCAATCTGGCCACAGTCATAAGGGATAATGAAAAAAGTTTGTAAAAATACATTAACAACAAAAAGAGAGCCAAGAAGAATCTCCATCCTTTTTTGGATGTGAAGGGGAACATTGTCACCAAGGATGAAGAAAAAGCTGAGGTACTTAATGTCTTCTTTGCCTCAATCTTTAATAGTCAGACCAGTTATCCTGAGGGTATTCAGCCCCCTGAGCTGGAAGACAGGGACAGAGAGAAGAATAAACCTCCCATAATCCAGGAGGAAGTAGTTAAGGACATGCTACACCATGTGGACACCCACAGGTCTATGAAGCCAAGAGTACTGAGGAAGCTGGTGGAGGAGCTTGCCAAGCCACTCTCCATCATTTATCAACAGTCCTGGTTAACAGGGGAGGTCCCAGAAGACTGGAGGTTTGCCAATGTGACACCCATCTACAAGAAAGGCCGGAAGGAGGATCCTGGGAACTACAGGCCTGTCAGCCTGACCTCAGTACCAGGGAAGATTATGGGGAGGTTCATCCTGAGGGTGCTCACAGGGCATGTGCAGGACAACCAAGGGATCAGGCCCAGCCAGCATGGGTTGATGAAAGGCAGGTCCTGCTTGACCAACCTGATCTCCTTCTATGACCAGGTGACCCACCTAATGGATGAGGGAAAGGCTGTGGATATTGTCTACCTGGACTTTAGCACAGCCTTTGACATTGTCTCCCACAGCCTTCTCCTGGAGAAGCTCATGGCTTAGACAGGTGTATTCTTGGCTGGATAAAGATCTGGCTGGATGGCTGAACCCAGGGAGTTGTGGTGAACAAGTTAAATCCAGCTGGTGGCCAGTCACAAGTGGTGTTCCCCAGGGCTCAGTTTTGGGGCCACTCTTGTTCAATAACTTTACTGATGATCTGGATGAGGGGATTAAGT
>NW_010509605.1:0-428 GCF_000687285.1 Phaethon lepturus
GTGGGGCGGGAAATTCCGTGGAGCCCGGGTGTTGCTTCGTTTTTCCAAATGAATCGTGCTTCTGCAGGGCAATGGCTAAATGAGGGCGTTGGGGTTTGCTCTTCAGAGGCCTTACGGTTTCACAGGGCGGAAGCGACGAATTACATGATGGAAAATGCTTGTCTACTAACAAGGCCCAAGTTTTGGGGTTGGTTGGTTGGTTTTGGTTTTTTTTTTTTAAGTGTCCTTTTCCCCATGTAAATAGTTTCGTAATACGGAGCCATAAAAATACCGCGCTTGCTGAAGTTCCTTGTACCAGGATGGCTAAACAGACAAGACCGACGGCATCCGCAAGAACGAGGCGGTGCCTCTCGCAGTCGCGCTACCGCCTGGGCCACCCCTGTGGCTTTTGGGTCTCTTGCACAACGAGCCCCCCGGGGGTTCTCCCC
>NW_010509605.1:459-10385 GCF_000687285.1 Phaethon lepturus
TGGCACAACGAGCCCCCGGTGCATCTCCCGCAGAGGTGGCTTGCTGTGTGTGTAGATGTCCTGGGTGCTGTAACGGTTGCCTGATGTAAATGAAGAGGTTTTCAATTTACCTATACGGTTAGCAGAATATCACTGTCGGGCGACAGCTTCCCTTAGTCTATTACTTTAGAGATATGCCAAACACGGAACAGTGCCTTGGTCCGTAACAATTTTCTCTCCTGAGTTAGTAGTGACCTCGAATGCTGGAAAGATTACCTCTTGTAAGCCTACCACTTAGAAATTCTCAATAAATGTAATTGTTTTCCTTCTTGACCTTCCCCGCCTCATTTAGGAAGGCACATTAATCCCTGTGCTGAGATTCTGGCATCAAAGCAAACCGCCGCATTGCTGCCTGCTTCCCATAATTGTGGCTTCTCCTCCGTACATCCTTGTGTTCTCACTCTTGCAGATTTTCCTCTTTGCCTTCCTTGTTGTAGAAAGAAAAGTCAAGCAAGTTTTGCGGAGCTTGAGTGCTCTAGCAGTGTTACTGCGCTGAAAAGGTTCCAGATAAAACAATTTGAACAATAATATGCATATAGATATGCTTTGCATTTGTACATAGCCACTAGCTGCAACCACATAGCTTTTTCATTCTGTTCCATAAATAATAAGAAACAATTGTTGCTTCTTATCTGTTTATTCCTTGCTAATAAATCTCCCTTCCCTTAGAGCTAGATGGTAGAGCTGTGCTATTTTTGCATGTTTACTCCTGACAACAACCGTAGTCTTCCTGGTTTTCCCTCCGGCCAGAACAGCTACACAAGCTTTCCTCCTCGGCAGCAGCGTTTTGCCCTGCAGGCGGTTGCAGTGGCTCTGTCTGCTTGTGTCCGGATATCTTAAATAAAGCCACAGGGTCCTGTTTGCAGTGAAGAGCTTGCAGGGGTAAAGAAACAGCTGGACATGTGGAGGAGCAAGCATTGTACAGCCAACGCGTTTGCAAGAATGGCACTAGATCTTTGTAGCACCACGTTTTAGCAATGGCTCGGTTAGAGTTCAGCTGGAAACAAGCAGGACTTGGGAAAGGCTTTTTGTAAATAGCTCCTCTTGTTTGCAAGGCAGGTCAGCAGGGTCAGGACAAAAATACGTGGTACCCAGCCAGCACAGCAGTGCAGGAAAGGCAATTAAAGTGTGAAGGAGACTGAAGAGTAAAGGAAATATTTCACCACAAATTTTCCCCTCCCAAGCTCTGGTTCTTTTACTTTGTGGCCTCCACAGCCAACCTGAGTGGCCCTCCTAGTTCCAATCTTGAGCTGAATTAGGCCAATAGTCCACAGCTGGGTTTATGGAGTAAAAATGGAAGTGTGTGTAAAGCCAAAAATGTTTATGGAAAAGTTCCAAAGTTCAGATAACCCAAGAACAGAAGAGACAAACAGCAAGACCAAAAAGACTACTTAACAATCAATTTATTTAAAATAGAACTGGCATACTCAGCTTTTCGCTGCTGTCCCCTATTGTCTCCCTCCCCAGAGGGCTCAGTTTGTCAGAGTTGAGCTGTAATATGCATTTCCAGGGTCTGAAATCCGGGAATGCATGATGAGTCGTATTTTAAAAGCAGTAATCCATGGGCTAATGGAAGCTGAGCAAATTTTGTTTGGTTGGTTGGTTATTTTTTTTCTTGGTAGTTTCAAAGGCAGAGGTTTAGCCGAGAACCAGTAAACAACCAGTGCTACTGGTGCTCATAAGAGTATTTACTCCAATAAGAATACTTCATTTACTAAAAGGATACCAAGAAGTTCATACAAAAACCGGTCTTGAGGAGGCTAGAGAGAGGAACAAAAGAGAAGATTTTACAATATAAATTAATTTTCCATGCCAAAACGTGTTCTATGCTACTTTCCTTCAGTAAAAAGCTTAGACTTTAGTCACTTTCAATTTAAATATATCCTCTTGGTACGAAGCACATGAAGTAAAAATAAAAAATAGGGTGAGCTAGAGGCTGGGGAGCCATCTGCTTCCATCCTATTTCAGAATTGCAGGCCTGTGCTGTGAACTCTTTGCATTGCGCTTTTATGCTCAAATGGTATCCAAAGCAAGTGTGTCTTGCTCTTTCCTAGGGAAATTCCAGTCCCTCCAATGATGGAAGGAGAAGTCAGGGTAGCAGGATAGGAAATAAATTTTGTAGAAATGCATTCTCTTGTCGTTTGGATGTTACATAAAGTCCCTTCCCTCTCCTCTTTGCTGATGAATGAGATTTTATATACCAGGGGTCAGGAATCCTCTGGTCACGTACTCCAAGCGTGTCTGGCTCAGGGACAGTTTGGCATGGAGGTGAGGACAGAGAGAGGGTGCCTCAAAAGCCTAGTATTACGTGTGTGGTAAGAGAGAAAACAGGAAAGGTAGTCCTGGAGGGAGTCAAGGCAGCAAGTATTCCTGGGCCACCATGGCAGCTTGTCCAGCTGTCGATCAGAAGGCAGGATGCAAATAGCTTTTTTTTTTTTTCTTCTTCCTGGCAGAGGCATGGTCAATTGTAAAAGTTCTCTCTGAAGTAAGAGAAAAGGGCTAGGTACAAGCTAGTTCTTGCACCACAGTCATGGTATTTCTGCTACCAAATTGTAGGGCTGGGTCTTTGAGTCATGCCTTGGTCTTTCCCTCTCTCCCGGGAAGCTTCTCTTGTGTCACTTTGCAGTCATTGTTTAGAGGGACACAATGTGCAGAAGAAGCATCCGGCTTGGCTAGGTCATCAGCTTTCATATGCTGAAATCCTAAATGGTGCTGATGTTTCTTGCAAGAGAACTATTAACATTTACCTGTTTCTCTTGACTCAGCATAGTGTAGTTCACTGAAAGCTTGTTCCACTGGAATACTTATTGGTGAAGACATTGCTTTTCTTTCGTCTTTTCTAACATCAGTAGAAGTAACAAGTGGCTGTTGTTTAAAAACACGGAAAGATATGGTGAGTGAAATGCAGATGCTTCAGGCATGGGGAAAAGGCATTCGGGTCAATGGTGCCTGACAACTCCAGTGCTTCTTTGGAAGAAAAGTCATTTGAGGTCAGTATTAAAAGCTTGGGTGTTTGTGCATGGTTCAGATTTCAGGCTCTGTACTCTATACCTTTGAAGAGAAAAGGGTAATTCCAGCGGTCAGGAGACCTGATGCCTGATGGAGGTGCTCTGCCTTCACTGAAAGTGTTGCTTTTTGGGACTGCTGGTCACAAATCCTCTTGGTGTGAAACTTGTTCAGTCAGCCCCCTTCTGCAAGGTTCTCCAGAAAGAAAACTGACAGGGTTAAGGATATCCTTTATCAGAAGCTCCTTGTGTGTGCTATGGGCATCCTGTATCACTAAGTAGCTGTAACAGAAAAGAGGGTGTAGTTTTCCCTGTAAGTGTTCTGCGCTGGGGATAAACGTGCGTTTGCAGGAGCGGCAGAAAGCCCGCTGCAGATGCTTCGACGACAGAGGCGTCGTGGCATCCTTTGGCTCCGCGAGGAGTTGTACCTAATTTGTGGCTGTGTGAAATCACCCGCCTCGCTGCTGTTGACTGAATTATGTGGTGATCCAGAAAACTCTTGCTATGTTTCCCAGGCATGGCTGGTCAGAGGTGCTGCTTCTCATGCTGCTTTCTGCTCCAGCCTTGTTCCCGCTGCCTTTGGACAATGAGGGTGGAGGAGCATTCATCCAGCTGTTCCCCTCCTGAAAGGCTGCAGGAGGGAGCTGGAGGTGTATGTCCTGAGTGGAAAGGGGAGCGGGGTCTGTTTCTCTGTTCCTGCTGGCCCGCTGGTGGCACGCCTGGCGCTGCATCTGGAGGCTGCGTTCAAATCACCCCGCATCTTGCTCCCAACTCTGGGCGTCATACGTGCGCGGTGGGGCTTTCTTGAAGGAAGCGCGGTGCGTAACAGGCGAGGCCCCGCCAGCCGCCGCTGCGCGGGCGAGACGAGGCAGCCTCTGCGGCACAGGGACGGTGATCCGACCCCACGTGCTCAGATCCCACAGCCTCATGTGGTTCTCTTCCAGGTACCTCGTGGTCCAGAGCAGAATGTGTGTTTTGTACACAGAGATTAAATGTGGCGCGTGTCAGGGTGTGTACTGGAAAGAGTATTTTTCTACAAAATTTGTAAAAGAGTAAAAGAGCCTGTGCTGGAGAGGCTGGAAGCTGCGCAAAGGAGGGGATGGTTCATCTGAAGATGTACGTTCTGCTTTTCCAGAAGCTGTAAAGAACCGTGGTTAAAGTTTCCTGTGAGCAAACTGCAGCTACGTTCATGCTTAGATACCTTCCTTGCAGCTTCAGAGAGAGTTTATTGCAGAGATTATTTATCCCAGACATTATTTATCCCAGACATTATTTATCCCAGAGAAGGCAACTGGAGTGTTTTCCTGGCACAGGCAGTTTAAGCTCACCTTGAATTAGCGGAAAGCACTTACTATAGTTGGAGAAAACATGGGTGGATTTGGGCAAAGATGAGGAATAACACTGGGGAACATCAGGTGTTGGGTAGAAGATATGTGCTCTAACAGCGCAAGGTTTGAATCGGTGAGCAATGACAGTAATACAAAAACCCAAGGGTGTGGAAATCTGATTCTTTGGCTATTTTTGCTGGGAGAAGCAGCTTGCGCTTTCTTGTCTGCAACAAAGATCCTTTGCAAGCGTGCTTTTAAAACGGAAACCTTTACTGACAGTGGCCTGCCTGCATCACTTTGCTTTCTCCCGTGAGATTTCTGTGGCAGGAGCCCACTGGTGTGGCCTCATGGCACAACGGCAGCGTGTCTGACTCCAGTAGCAGAAGGTTGTGTGTTCAAGTCACACTGGGGTCAGGGGGAGTCAGGGGAGGCCTCTCCCAAGGCTGCTCCCACTTTTGGTGCCTGCCGGAGGGCTCAGAGGATGCTCAAGGATGTTCAGCTTCCCTCTACTATTCGAAAAGGACCTATAAGTGCAGCTCCTTGGGGTTTCAGAAAAACCAGACTGCAACGTTTGTGTCTGTCTCATCTAGATTATTGTCTAGATAATAGTTATTTACTGTTATTCACGCAGTAAAATTGGGGGTTTTTTTGTCCCCTCCCACTGCACTCTTTGCTCTTGGTAAGGGCAGCATAAATTTGTTTTGTTCTGTTCTTTTGTGTAGAAAATGTTCATATGTGTTGCTCGGAGACTGGCAGGGCATCGGTCTGCTGGTGGGAGGTGGTGAGTGATTGCTTTTGCATCACTTATTTTTGTCCTTCTCCTTCACTTACTAAACTGACTTGATCTCAACCCATGCGGTTGTTTTTTCCCTCAGTTTCACCCGTCTGATTCTCTCCCCCATCCTACTGCGGGGGAGCGAGCGAGTGACTGGGTGGGGGCTTCGCTGTCGGCTGGGGTCAACCCACCACGCTCCCTCTTTCCCATCTTACTCCCCAGTATCAGCCGCTCCTCGCTGAATGCAATGACCCTGTAATTAGTAAGTATTTGGCCGCGGGTGTGAGGGGATGAAGTGCGAGAGAGAGGGAGATGGTGCAGGGCTATTTCTCCTTCTCAGAAAGAAAGGTCCAACAAAAAATGGCTTAATAAAATAGCCATTTCAGTAAGAGAGAATAAAAAGAGGAACATAGATAGTGAGTGAACCTTATGTCTGTTCCGATGCTGGGCAACACGCATGGGTTCAGCACTGGATGGAGCCTGCACGGATCTTCCCATTGGCACGCTGTGCAGATCCTGTCTGCGGGGACGTTCCTCATTTCTGGCCCTTCGAGCTTTTACATATTTTCTCACGCAAAACCAGCTCTATTCCTAAAGGTTGTTGGCCTCTTGCACTGTTAGACACAGGCAAGGATGGGCAGGCGGTGCAGAGGCTGGTGCGGGAGCTGCCCGCAGGCTCCTCTGCTGCAACCAGCCAGCTGAGGTGGCCCTGCGGCCGCGGGGCACGCGCAACGTCACACAAAGGGCATGCGGGGAAGAAACGGTTGTAGTCAGGTCGACCTGTTTGACAGAAGAACAGTCTGTGGGTTAAGCAGTCCCGGTTTAATTTCTTGCCTGTGCAATATGTTGATGTTTGTTTATTTCTCCACTCACCTGCACTTTGCCCATCCTTTCAAAGCTGTAATGGTTTGAAGAAGGGTTCATGTATCTCTGCCAGCTGTCAGGTTGGTCCCTGGCATGTTTGGTTTGGGGCTTTTTCGTCATTTGTCTGTGGAGGTGGTAGCAGTCCAAGTACAGAGAGGAGTCCCATCAGCTCAGCTGCGTGGCCCCGGTTCCTGGTGCAGAGCATGCCACCGCTGCCCAGAGGTGGGCTTGTAGGGCAGGCACGTGGGTCAGAGGTCCTCCTGGGAAGAGGGGAGGGAGCTCCTTTGCCTGCCGCTGGGTGCTGCACCCCTGCGTATACTCACTGCTCTGTTTACAAAGCCCAGTGCAGTAAGACAGTCTTCCCCGTTACCGCTAGCTTGATTCTGTCCATCGGCTGGAAAACCAGGGGCTCACCAGTGTTTGAAGGGGCCAGGTGCAGAGGGGTTGATTTAGAAAACCAAAAGTGGAGAGAAGAGGACAGCTGATTTAGTGATAATACACCTCAGTAGGAATGGGCAATTTCAATGTACTTAAGATGCATTTATTTGTTTTATGAACAGTACAATGAATATTTCCTTTTAATCTCACCGTGACTGGAGTTGTAGAATGAGATATAATGTGATAATTGAAGGGAATTTGGCTACTGTAGGAATTCATATAAACCTTATGACAACACTTATTGTGCAACGTGTTCAAGGAGTGACTTAGAGCTTATCTGCACTGTGTCTTTAGCCTACATCTTGCAGGGACTTCCTACACTTGCTTCAGTGCAACAGCATTTCTCTAATGCAGAATATAAAATAATTTTAATACTCATCTTTCAAAATCAATTGACAGAGCAAAGACTGTTTATCTGCTATTTTTGTTACTGCAGGAACTACAAGTGAAGCATCAACAGCCCCCCTCCGCCTGTAAAAAACTGCAAATAACTAGTTAAGGCTTCAGTCTTGAAACTGGTTCAACTTGGGTGGTTGATTATTCCTGTGTCCTATTTGCCCTTGTGTCCTTCTGCTAGGAATATGGCTACATGGAGCCAATTGTAGAGACAAACCTCTTCTTACTCGTCTAATTCAGTGGACCTATTTGCAAAACAAAACCTTATATAATAATTTTTACCACCTCTACCAATATTAAAATCCCTTTGAAAACATCCCGTGTCTGTTCACCACTTTCAGCTTGATTAAAGTGTACCCAAAGATACTGTAGGAACATTTCTTAACAGGTATAATCTTGATCAGATTTCTTAATCAGGAATAAATCAAAGTTCTTGTTATGATTGGAGGTTTAGGGACTACACTGTCACCAAAATATTAACTGCTAGGGGCTAGTTTGTTAGTAGGTGGCTAGAGCTGCTCACATACTCAATTTCAATTCTCTGACAGTAGTTGTCATAAAAAGATTAATATTAGTCTTCAAAGACCTGGTGTGAAACATACTGCCTGCTTCTGTTTTCTGAGCGGGTAATGCAGTTCTAGCAAATGGAGGTTTTTTTTAAAAGGGGGAATTTTGCCAGCCTATGTGGAAAAATAAATGGCACCTGTTCTTTTTCTCATCACTCAGAAACAGAGGATTGCTGCCTGGCAGTGAGGCAGTACTGTTTCTATGGTGGGCTCTGCTTTTGCACGGAGGAAGCAGTCCTTTGAGCTCCCTCTCAGTTACTGACTACCGGACGAAGAAAACTGGTTTGATATAAAGCCTCACAAAGGCTGAGCGTTCTCATCTGGCTGCACTCAGACCTGCAGGTTGTGGAACTTTTCCTTGATGAGGCAAGACTATCTTCAATCGCCTGTTATCTCCCAAGCTTTAGATAAATTTTCTCCCTGGGACTCTCCTACGGGAGTCTTGGGTCTGTTGCGGTTGGATAGCCTGTGTGCTGGGCTGGATGTTACCCCGGAGCCAGCGAGCACCTTAGGATGGCACCACTGCCAGAGAAAGTTGCCCCTGGCTGCTTAGAAGATTCCGAGATTGGAATGGTCCCTCCCTGGAGCTGGCACAAGCTTTCGCTGCAGCTGCTCAGCCTGAGGAGCCCAAGCCAACCTGTCATTCCTCCTCCACCCAGTGTCGCTTACAGCAGTGGATTAACTCCTAAACAACGAGGGGATTTCTCAGTGACCAAAACTGAACTACATTCACACAGCAACATGCTGTAATTCAGCATTTTTACCCTTACAATGTCAAGTAAGGGTAAACAACCTAAGTTAAGGCAGTTGTCTGTTTCCAGTTGAGTACTTTAGAATCTTAATATTGTATGAAATTTTTTGTCACATAGACTTAAAACTGTCCTGGAATTATCCAGAGCTAACCTAGAGAATTCGTGTCAGCCTGGGCAGTTTCTTCTACATAGGTAACCATTACTTCAAAATACAAAATATCTATTTTCTCAAGATAATTTCTCAATGTTTTCTCAAAACACTTGTATTTATACAAACAAAAGTTGGCTTCCTAATCTGGGCTACTCTTATTTTCAGCCTGAGGCTTGTTTAGACCTTTGTGCTTAAGGAAAAATAATGTGGCAAGGGCTCCCAAGAAACATTTTAAAGAGGCTGGCACAACTGCATGATTATAACTATGTACAAGTGATATATGGAGTATGAGCCATTAAATAATAAAATATGTTTTAAATTATGCAGTTTATAAATAATTTGATTGTTATCCTCTCTCTTATAATGAGTCAGACGCTCTGAAATCAAGAACTACAGGCTCCTCATCCCAAAATCAGAATTAAAGACTTCCACTGCATATTTTTAACTTTGACAATCAAACTTTCATCTCTTCATTTGAGTAGCAGAGCTACTACTTCCCTGTAGGAAAGGTGAGTCCTAACATTATCACTGGTCACCTCATCTATGCAGGAGAGTGTTTTGGATGTTCGTGTGATGGTACCCCAGAAGTGGTCTTTGAAAAATGCACTCTGCAGTAACGTGCAGGTTCGTGTGCTGCATGTGCGCTGCAAAAGCTTGCCGGGTGGCAGAAATGGTTGCAGTTGAGCTATGCAGGAATTAAACAAAAGGCTTCAGAAGCCCTGAAACAAACATTTCTTTCTATTTTTAATTCGTCCCTTTTCCATTCAAGACTCACAACAAACACTTACAGTTGCTGATGTACGATGCAAAATAATACATCATTCATTTGCAGGAAAACCCACCTAATTTGTCACCTGTTGGATGAGCAGCAGGAGCACATACAAGGAAGGAAGCAACGTGTCTGTGAAAGCATTACAGGGAAGCCCAAGGAACAAACAAACGAACACAGCTGCGCAGCCACTTATAGTCATGGAATCACAAAGGTTGGAAGAGACCTTTAAGATCATCAAGTCCAACCATCAACCCAACACCACCAAGCCCACTAAGCCATGTCCCGAGTTCCACGTCCAAACGTATTTTGAACACCAGAGATGGTGACTCCACCAATCTCCCTGGGCAGCCTGTTCCAATGCTTGACCACTCTCTCAGTACTAATATCCAATCTAAACCTCCCCTGGTGCAACTTGAGGCCATTTCCTCTCGACCCATCGCTGGTTACTTGTAAGCTTAAACGGACGAACCACCCTTTGCAGCGTAGCTAGTTCGCCACCACCTCAAGCAGCCGTTTGAGGATGCAGCGCCCATGCTGTCGGGCTCCTCGCAGCACCTGCGCGCAGCGCTCGCTCTTCTCTGCTGGCCCAGCGCAAGCAACAGTAAAGACCCGCTGATCATTTTGGGTAGGAGATGCATGTTTTCCCTCCCTTTGCCGCCTCTTTCATTACCGTTTGGGGAAAATAACACTCTCTGGTAAGGAAGATGTGCCGATGACACTTGCGTTGCACGTAGTTAAGGAGGGACAGCACTTTGAGAGCCGCTGAAATGCAATCTCCATGAAGCGTGACGGAGTTTCTCCCAACTCTTAGGACAAAGGAAGAAGTGGGAGAGAGGGGCG
>NW_010509606.1:0-7357 GCF_000687285.1 Phaethon lepturus
CCAACCTTAGTGATTCTGTGATTCTGTGAGGCTTCACTGGTATGATTTGCATTAAAAATAATCTCTTTTTTTCTTTGTGCTTTACAGTACATTTTTTACCCAGATAATTTCAATGACACAGTTGAATATATCATTTTACAGCACAGCTCAGGGACTGGTGAAATGAAGTCCTTGTAAATTGGAGCAAATTTCTTGAACTGACTTTGCTGTTAAAACTAGCGTGACATGAAAATATAGTCTCCCCAACACTTCATTTATACTTTCAGTCCTGTTTGTCAAGGGATGTTATGAACAGCCACCTCCTCCATCAGCCCTGGGGCTAGGACTCCCTCCTGCCTGGCTGCTGGAGCCCAGCCCAGTGTGCTACACAGAAACACACACCTTCACAGACAGATGTGCACACACAGACAGAAGCAAACACATTGACACAAATACAGAGGACACTGACATGGCCAGTCACTCACACTGCCACAGAAGAGGTGCTACCTCCAACAGCACCCCCATACAAGATGCAGACAGCCCAGCCCCTCTTCCTGCTGGGCTAGCAGAGACAGAAACACACGCGGGTGGGTCCCCTGAGTACCAACATGGTCCCTCTGCCCACCTAGCACCTCTGTCCTGATCCCCTGCCCCTTGCCTGCCCCACAGGTGCCCAACTCACCTGCTGGTCCAGCTTCACGTTTACTGTAGATTACACATGTTTGCTGGTGATAACCCATGGACACCAGGTTTAGGGAGGATACACTCACCCCCCTCCAGCTGCTGGCACTGAGCACCTCACCCATGCCAGTGCCTCTCAGTAGCTGTTTTTTGGGATACATGCTGTTCCTACTGTACGGCTAACTCCAGTTGCTTGCACTGAGACCCCTCACTCAATTCAGCGGGCAGGATAGTCCACACCCCCAAGTCTGACTCCAGCATCTGTCACCCAGTCCACTCATGCTGGTCCTCCCAGTAGCTGGCACTCATAAGCAATTCAACAGGCAATTACAAGCTCATTTTAGACCAAAGCCTTAGACAGCTCAATCAAAATACCTAAGAAGTTTACATTCATTTTATGTTCTTTTCAACCTGTTTTAAGTCAAATACATGCCTGGTATAAGTGTGTGGATCTCTAAAGTGAGGTATAAAGGAGACTATCTTGGACAACAGTCATTCCTTCCTCTGACAGGAAGCAAGCAACAGAAATTACCACTCTTTATTATTTCACAAAGTACTTTAATACTTTAAATTGTCTTTCCTTGCTTATAAGTCATACTTGCCAAGAACTAACATAAATTTATTTTCTTGCATTATTACATTACCACTGTAATATAAGCTTGGGTGTAGAGATTAGTGGAATGACTAGGTCTCCTGAATATATACAAATGTGTATTATTGGTTGTGTGCATTGGTCATAATTTTCAAAGGAGAAAAATTTTGGATAGAAGTTAGAAGGAACTGTAAAAACTGTGGGTAAATTGCATTTTGGATTTGTAAAAACATGTCTTTCATGATATGGTTCCCTGTGATTGCATGTTGAAGTTACAGGATGTTCTGTCTGGTTTTATGCCTTTGTAATACTTGGTGATTGACTTCTCCTTTCTTGAGTTGTATGTTTTACTAACATCAAACTATATCTGATATACTGTTTTTTCCCAAAATTCTCTGGAGGGGTTCTTTAGACATACTATGAGAGTAAATATTTCACATTTATGTTTAATGGTACAAGTATTTCTCTTTTTTTAACTTTATACCTGATTATCAGTTAGTAATTTGTCTGACACTTGCAAATGTTTGCTGCATTGTCTATAAATTTGAGAATCTAGATCAGCTATTCTTCAGTATGGTGGACTGAGCCTTGCAGTATTTTCTTCCCTGGTTTGTGTAAGTTGTCCTCTCCAAACCCTTTCTTCTTTAGGATGACCACTTTTTCTCTATCACAGAATCACAGAATGATAGGGGTTGGAAGGGACCTCTGAAGATCATCTGGTCCAACCCCCCTACCAAGGCAGGATCACCTAGGGCAGGTTGCACAGGAATGCGTCCAGTCAGGTTTTGAAGGTATCCAGAGAAGGAGACCCCACAACTTCTCTGGGCAGCCTGTCCCAGTGCTCTGTCACCCTCCAGCAAAGAAGTTTTTCCTCATGTTGAGGTGGAACTTCCTGTGCTGCAGTTTGTACCCATTGCCCCTCATCCTATCACTGGGCACTACTGAAAGGAAACTGTCTCCATCCTGCTGACAGCCACCCTTCAGATATTTATAGACATTGATAAGGTCCCCTCTCAGCCTTCTCTTCCCCAGACTAAGCAATCCCAGGTCTCTCAGCCTTTTCTCATAGGAGAGGTGTTCTAGTCCCTTAATCACCCTTGTAGTCCTCCGTTGGATTCTCTTTAAAAGTTCCCTGCCTCTCTTGAACTGGGGAGCCCAGAACTGGACACAATACACCAGATGAGACCTCACCAGCACAGAGTAGAGGGGTAGGATAACTTCTCTTTACCTGCTGGTCACACTCTTCTTAATGTACCCCAGGATACCATTGGCCCTCTTGGCCACCAGAGCACATTACTGTCCCGTGGATAACTTATATCTGCCATGAAGAGTAGGATCAGATACTTTGAAGACATCTATATATGTTTTCAGCTCATTTTTCAGTTGTGTTTACAGCAGTTGTATCTTTTAAAAGATTGTGATTAGTGTTTTGCTACAGGGCTAAAGAACACTTATCCAGAGCTTGAAGTGAGGTTGAGTGGGGGACTTGTGCTTGACTTGTTTTTTATGGTGTCCCTTTAGGATCCCTAAACATCTGGCTGTTGAATGAGATGTTTTCCACTGTAGCCAGCTAGAGTTTCAATCCAAGCTTCCCTGAAACTTGATCCTACATATCATGTTGCTCTACTCGAGAGAAGTGATGACCCCATGGTAATGGCAGATGTCTCAAACCCTTGTGCTTTACCCGCACTTTGCATACACCACACCAGTGAGGTGAACCTAACTGTCTGGGAGCCAAATATCTTATTAAAAAAACTCTTTGGAACTTTCTTGGTTTTTAGACAGCAGGTAGTGTAGTGAAATTTTTTTAGGTTCACTTACTGTTCACTGAGTTACAGTAACATACAGACAGGATCAATGCCTAATGCTTAACAAACAGAAATGAAAAGATAGAAGTGTTTCAAAATTCAGTATGACCTCAATACTACTGATTTCAAAGTCTCTAAGGGACTTGATTCTGGTTTAGTTGTTATTGTTAATATAATGAATGGACACAACAACTGGGTTTAGTTCATTAAAAGAAAATCGATTTTCATAGCTACTGAGGATCATTTGAGGAAACTACTATGTACTCTCCATTGATAGTCTATCAGACACAATGTCAGAAAGAAAGGCAAGTTATAGTTTTAAAGAGGCAGAATTCCCCTGGTCGCAGTGAAAGCAAATTGTGGTAAAAGTTTTAGTGTCTACACAACAGCAGTATCTTTTGGTTACATATTGTGATATGTCAATATTAACCACTTCCTTCAGGATGTCTTAGATAAAAAACTAGGGGTAGAACTACCTTCTGCCTAGAGAAGTGAAAAACAGGACAAAATTAACATTTTGGGTGTTGGACACAAAATTCAACCTAGACATCCAACCAAAAAAAGATCCTAGTGGAATAGTTTCCTGCAAGAAGTAACAATAGACAACTTTGAAAAAGAGAAGTTTTCTCTAAGTGATTTTGTCCTGTGTATAAAGCAACAGTAAGGAGGAGACGAATTCATGCCCTGCTGAAGATATTCTGTATCAGATATGCAATTTTTTTTCCATCTTTCAACCTATTAAATAAATACAAGTAAAATGGGCTTTGCTAGTTATCATAAGTAGATGCCTGCACTAATGCAGAATATGAATATTAAAAATTCAAGATTTGGATATACAGTTCAAATAATTCTCATTTATCCCTTTGTTTGCAAAACCAAGAAGAATGTGTATTAATGCCTCTGTAAAACACTCCTATAATGTTTAGTGCTGACCATATGCCAAAGAAAATCATAGATCTCTGAGTTTTCAGCTGAGGAGACTTAGAGTAAGTTTGCTGCTTATTAAGAGTATGTTAACTTGCTGCTTCAGCAGAAAGATGAAACACAGCTATGCAGGTCATCTAAGATGCCACACAGCTCTAAAATGTGTAGCAAAGAGAAAGGAAGCAGTAGGGGGAAAAGAGGCAAATGACTTGTGTTGTCTGCTTCTCTCATATTTGAGGCATGATTCAAAGCTTAAGCAAATAGTAAATATCCTGTTGACTTCAGTGAAATTTGATCCAGCTTAGGGACTTCAATATTGCAGATGTCACATGAAGTTTTGGAAGGTCTGGGTTAGTGATTTCAATGTACTATTTCATGGTCAGTAAAAACAAATTAAAAGCAGAATGTTAATTCTACACAGAACAGATTAAGTTTCATGGTGGTATTGGTTGTGCTAGTATATAGGAAGATGGACCACAGAGAGGACATGAGGAAGTGGGTTTGAAAATCTACCTCAACCTTAGAGACATGGGTATGTGAGTTGCAAGGAGAAATGATCACAAAAGGGAGTTCTTCCAGGAAAACTGCTGCTCCAGTCTTCAGTGAGCAGTTTCCTGGACAGAGTAGAAGGGTTGGTCTGACTTCCGATAAGGGACTTCTAATTTGTATGCACATGAAGTGAGTAATGGATACTATGGTCAGGATTAGAGGAGCCCTGCTTCCAGCCAGGTGGAGAAAAGTGACAACTGAGTTTATTGGACTGTGTAGATGCAGTGGCCTGGCATGTCAGGCTCACAGGAGTATAAGGCTCTAGTGGACACCAGTGCTCATTGTACCTTAATACCATCAAGCTATAAAGGGGCAGAACCCATCTGTAATTCTGGAGTGACAGGGGGATCCCAACAGCTGACTGTACTGGAAGCTGAAGTGAGCCTAACTGGGAATGAGTGGCAGAAGCACCCAATTGTGCTTGAGGATAGACTGTCCTGGGGGTATATTACTCAGGAGAGGGTATTTCAAGGAACCAAAAGGGTACAGGCGGGCTTTTGGGATAGCTGGCTTGGAGACAGAGGAAATGAAACAGCTGTCCACCTTGCCTGGTCTCTCAGAGGACCCTTCTGTTGTGGGGTTGCTGAGGGTCGAAGAACAACAGGTGTCAATTACTACCACAACAGTGCACCAGTGGCAATATCGCACCAACAGTGACTCCTTGATTTCCATTCATAACCAGACTTGTTGACTGGAGAGCCAAGGAGTGATCAGCAAGACTCACTCACCCTTTAACAGCCCCATATGGCCAGTGCGAATGTCTAATGGCGATTGGAGGCTAACAGTAGACTATTGTGGCCTGAATGAAGTTACGCTGCCACTGAGTGCTCCCGTGCCGGACATGCTAGAACTTCAATATGAATTAGAATCAAAGGCAGGCAAGTGGTGCACTGTTGGGATCACCCTGCAAGGGCTCAACCTCACTCACCCTTTAACAGCCCCATATGGCCAGTGCGAATGTCTAATGGCGATTGGAGGCTAACAGTAGACTATTGTGGCCTGAATGAAGTTACGCTGCCACTGAGTGCTCCCGTGCCGGACATGCTAGAACTTCAATATGAATTAGAATCAAAGGCAGGCAAGTGGTGCACTGTTGGGATCACCCTGCAAGGGCTCAACCTTAAGGAGAAGGAGCTGTGGCGTTGATCTGCACGGCTCGACCTTAAGAAGGAGCTGTGGCATTGAGAAGCTGGTAAACA
Organism: Phaethon lepturus; assembly: GCF_000687285.1. Classification (NCBI taxonomy): domain Eukaryota; kingdom Metazoa; phylum Chordata; class Aves; order Phaethontiformes; family Phaethontidae; genus Phaethon; species Phaethon lepturus. The sequence goes on from NW_010509606.1 coordinate 5,733, forward strand.
GCTGGATATCTCCACGGCTCGGCCTTGAGGAGAAGGAGCTGTGGTAAATTACTAAGAGGAAGCAAAGGAGTGCAGGAACACCTGCAGGCAGCGAATCCTGACTGTGTGAGAGGCGCATGGACAGCGCGTGATATTTTGTATATAGCCAATTGCAATAATGTGTGTAACACAGCTGTAACCAATCATGAGTGTGTGTGCAGTGGCTAAGCAAAAATTGTGATATATATTGGAGTCAGACAAGACAATAAACAGCTTTGGAATATAACTCTCATAGAGTTGTGAAGTCCATCCTTTGCCCGCAGTGCGCCACAACTGATATTGCTAACGCATTTTTCTCAATCCCTTTGGTGGCAAAGTGCAGGCCACAGTTTTCTTTCATTTACACCTGGAACCAACTGCCCCAGGGATGGAAACACAGGCCTACCATTTGCTGTGGACTGATGCAGACTGCAATGGAAAAGGGTGAAGGTCCGGAACACCTGCAATACATTGATGGCATTATTGAGTAGGGCAACACAGCAGACGTTTTTGAGAAAGAGAAGAAAATAATCCAAATCCTTTTGAGAGACAGTTTTGCCATAAAACAAAGTAAGGTCAAGGGACCTGCACAGGAAATCCATGTTTTAGATATAAAATGGCATGATGAACATTGTCAGATCCCAATGGATGTGATCAACAAAATAACAGCTATGTCTCCACCGAACCAGCAAAAAAGAAACACAAGCTTTCTTAGGTGTTGTGGGTTTTTGGAGAATGCATAATCCAAATTACAGTCTGATTGTAAGCCCTCTTTATCAAGTGACCTGGAAGATGAATGATTTTAAATGGGGCCCTGAGCAACAACAAGCCTTTGAACAAATTAAACAGGAAATAGTTCATGCAGTAGCCCTTGGGCAGGTCCGGACAGGACAAGATGTTAGAAATTTGCTCTACACTGAAGCTGGGGAGAATTGCCCTACCTGGAGTCTCTGGCAGAAAACACCAGGGGATCCTCAAGTTCAACCCTTAGGTTGAACTCCACTTTTGGAGTTGGGGGTACTGAGTCTCACTATAATCCAACTGAAAAAGAGATATTGGCAGCATTTGAAGGAGTTCGAGCAGGTCCGGACAGGACAAGATGTTAGAAATTTGCTCTACACTGAAGCTGGGGAGAATTGCCCTACCTGGAGTCTCTGGCAGAAAACACCAGGGGATCCTCAAGTTCAACCCTTAGGTTGAACTCCACTTTTGGAGTTGGGGGTACTGAGTCTCACTATAATCCAACTGAAAAAGAGATATTGGCAGCATTTGAAGGAGTTCGAGCTGCCTCAGAAGTGGTTGGTACTGAAAAACAGCTCCTCCTGGCACCCCGACTGCCGGTGCTGGGCTGGATGTTCAAAGGGAGGGTCCCCTCTGCACATCATGCAACTGACGCTATGTGGAGTACGTGGGTCACACTCACACAGAGGACTTGACTAGGAAACCCCAGTCACCTAGGAATCTTGGAAGCGATCGTGGACTGGCCAGAAGGCAAAGATTTCAGAATATCACCAGAAAAGGAGGTGATGCATGCTGAAGAGGCCCCATTGTATAATGAAGTGCCAGAAAATGAGACGCAATATGCCCTGTTCACTGATGGGTCCTGT
>NW_010509606.1:7425-37328 GCF_000687285.1 Phaethon lepturus
TGAAGGACAAGGTTAATCAAGTCAGTTTGCGGAGGTGAAAGCCATCCAGCTGGCTTTAGATATTGCTGAACAAGAAAAATGGCCAGTACTTTGTCTTTGGTGTATCTACTTTATACTGACTCATGGATAGTGGAAAATGCGCTGTGGGGGTGGTTACAGCAATGGAAGCACAGTGCAGGGGTAGACCCATCTGGGCTGCCACATTGTGACAAGATGTTGCTGCCTGGTTAGAGAATTTTATTGTAAAAGTACGCCACATAGATGCCCACATACCCAAGAGTTGGGCCACTGAAGAACATCAAAATAACCAGGAGGTGAATCAGGCTGCTAAGATTGAAGTGGGTCAGCTGGATCTGGACTGGCAACATAAGGGTGAATTATTTATAGCTCAATGAGCCCATGACACCTCAGGCCTTCAAGGAAGAGATGCAACATATCGATTGGCTTGCGGTCGAGGGGTAGACTCGACCATGGACACTATTGCACAGGTTATCCATGAATGTGAAACATGTGCTGCGGTCAAGCAAGCCAAGTGGTTAAAGTCTCTGTGCTATGGAGGAACTAATGGTTGAACTACAAATATGGGGAGGCCTGGAAGATTGACTATATCATTTGCCCACAAACCTGCCAAGGCAGGTACCATGTGCTTACAACAGTGGAAGCAACCACTGGATGCCTGGAAGCGTATTCCATTCCTCAAGCCACCACCCGGAACACTATCCTGGGCCTTGAAAAGCAAGTGGCATGGCGACATGGCACCCCTGAAAGAACTGACAATAGGACTAATTTCTGAAACAACCTCATAGACAGCTGAGCATTGAGTGGGTATATCACATCCCCTGTCATGCACCAACCTCCAGGAAGTTTGAATGATACAATGGACTGTTAAAGACTACATTGAAAGCAATGGGTGGTGGGACATTTAAACACTGGCATAAACATTTAGCAAAAGACACCTGGTTAGTCAACACTTGGGGATCTGTCAGTTGAGCTTGTCCTGCCCAGTCAAAGCTCTTATGTACTGTAGAAGGGGATAAAGTGCATGTAAAAAATATGCTGGGGAAGGCAATTTGGGTTATTGCTGCCTCAGGCAAAAGCAAACCCATTTGTGGGATTGCTTTTGCTCAAGGACCTAGGTGCACTTGGTGGGTAATACAGGAGGATGGGGAAATTTGATGTGTACCTCAAGGGTATTTGATTTTGGGTGAGAATAGCCAATAAATTAAATTGTATTATATGAATTGCTATATAATATTTTATATCATCACTTCTATAGTGGCTATATGCTGTATCAATAGTATTACAGTAAGAATCACCCAGATTAATGAAGAATGAATTTTCATGAAAACTGAGCAAAGTGGAGTGATAATGGAAACAGAACTAGCTTCAACATACAGCAATCCAACACACCATCTCTCCTGCTCTGAAGGACCGTTATAACAAATGGAGCCCAAAGTCATGGACTAAATGAACTCAACGAACATTTTATAGAGATAGTCAATAGATTAAGGGAATGATATCTCTACATGTGTGTATATCAAAAGATAGGACAAGTAGTGGTGATTAATTGAAATGTATTGGATAGTGTGGTACCTGAGCATGACGTCAATGGGGTGGAGACCGTGCCGGGTTTTTCTGGGAACTTTCTTCCGAGTAGCTGGTATAGTGCTGTGTTTTGGATTTAGTATGAGTATAACGTCAACAGCACACTAATGTTTTAGATGTTGCTAAGTAGTGCAAGAAGCTGGGAGGGGGTGCAGCTAGGATAGCTGACCCAAACTGGCCAAAGAGATATTCCAGACCATATGATATCATGCTTAATATACAAAAGCGGGGGGATTTGGCCAGGGGCACCATGGTTCAGGAACTGGCTGGCCATCAGTCAGTGGGTAGTGAGCAATTATACTGTGCATCACTTGCTTTGAATATTCTTACTCTTATTCTTATTCCCTTCCTTTTCTGCCCTATTAAATTATCTTTATCTCAACCCACAAGTTTTATCTTTTTTTTTTCCTGATTTCTCTCCCCTTCATCCCGCTGCGGGGGAGCAGGGCATGGAGTGAGCAAGCAGCTGTATGGTGCTTAGTTATTGGCTGGGCTGAAACCACAACATGCCCACAGAGAACCACAATTCTGTAAGAGTGAGTATTACCTGGCCATTTTTTTGAGATAAAGTAGTAAGAACAATGTATAGCTGATTTAATTTTCTTATACTTTCTTTTTAGTTATCCTACATTTTTTTTTACAGTCTCTGGGAGATTTATGATGTGGTATTTTCCTTCTTTATCCCTGTCTTCCAGAAGACCCATGCAAAAACAAAGGCAGGAGAAATTAAGAGAAAATAACATTAATTAATCAAATTTTACCTGAAGATAATTTCCAGTGTCACTGAAGTAACTTCTGTTCTTGAGATACCACACATAGATAGTGCTGGAAGGTGTCTGCTTGTAATTGGCTATATTCTTCTATGGTTAAATATAAGATCTTATACTTGGGAATACGGATTTATGTAACCATCCGGGTGTTCTTTTATTTCATAAACCATAGCAAGTTTTTGCTGGACAGGTATTCAACTTTTCCAGTTGTATACCGTGTTACATTAGAACAATTTACCACAAAACGAGCCCCTGAAACTTCTAAGGATAAGTACTTCTCAGTATGAATGTACTAAAATAGGAAGTTTGGTTGCAACTACCATCAGGGTTTCAGTACATTGGGGTGAGTGAGAGATATATGATTTTTTTTTTTCCAAGATGCAATACATGTGCTGAAAACAAGTAATTTGGTATCTGTATGACAGGTGAGCCAGAAAGTGTCAATAAGGCAGGGAGGACCAGAAAGTTTGTTTATTTATTTGTTTATGTATTCATTTATTTGTATTTGTTTGCTTGTGTACAAAAATACTAACTGCTAACTTCAGTACCGTTATTGTCATTTCCCATGTCAAAGGAAGGGTCAATGCTTGTATCTTCCTTTTTGATATCATTACTATTTGGCAACATACATGTTAAATACATATCACATCCAAAGTCAAGAAAAAAGAAATCAAACCAATGAATACTCTCTTCGACATCAAAAGTATAATGCAGGCATTTATGTTCCTTAGAAAGCAGTTGAGAGAAAAAAATTACATCTAGAAGGTGTTTAGTAAATGCAGTGATAAGCACATTTAAAAATATACAGAACAGAGAAGACTTGACACCATGCCTAACTATTGCATACCTGAAACAGGATGACACAGAAAAGTCTTTGATTCAGTTCCTCAGAGTGCTTGCTTATAGGGCTGTATGAAAAAGCATTTTACTCTGGAGAAATAATTATAATGAAACTTGCACTGGCTGAATCACTTCTTAATTTTCTTAACTGTTCTACTCTGAAAACAAGAAACTCTCAAGAGAGGAGAAATTACTGTATCAGAGCAGTAGAGAAGGACCCAGTATCTGGGTAATAGCTGTTTTGTTGACTCCTCCTTTAAGTATTTAATTTTGGCAACAAGTTAAATGCTAAGTGTCTCTCAAAATGCCCTCTTTCTTCTACCCACCTTTTTCACTAGAAAAGCAACAATCTGTAGAGCTAGGCTGTCCCAAAAGTTAAGGTCTGGTTGATGTGCATGACAGGACAGCTAGGGGGAACTTTCTTTCATGCCAAGCCTAAAACCAAAGCACATTGTCACCATATTCATCATCTTTATTAATAACATCTCCAGTTTTTTAGCCTGAAATCTCTATGGACAGCTAAAGAACACTCCAGAGGTTATCAGCTTTGCAAAATCCAGAACAGTAAGCATTTCCCATGTATGTGATTTCTGGAATATTCTAAATATGCTGGAGTACATCAAAATGTTCTTGAAAAAAAGCAATAGTCCTGTCACTGTTACATTTGCATTTGAATAACAATATAAGAACAGTTTGGGAAGAAGAATGAGTTTACAGTACCTCTGAGATGCCAGTACTCTTAAGACATAGTTAAGAGAAGCAAGGTCTTGTCAAAATGTTAAGGATCATTATTGTATTGTCTATTGCTGAATATTAGGGCACAATTCCTATCCAATAAGCATAAACCAACAGCCCTCCTTGAAAGAAGTAGAAGTCTGAGAGGCATGTTATGGGAAGTTTCACACTCATCAAAGCATTATGACCTAGTAGAAAGGAAAAGTTAGACTTGTGAGAACAGTGTAATTGAATAGAGCAAACACATACACAGATTGAGTCAAGGTTTTGAGAGTTTCAGATCTGTATCTGAAGATAAAGACAGGAGAAATGTTTCCTTAAACACTGTATAAATTGAACGTTTTGGGTTTTTTTAATCTAATTCTGGCTAGTCCTCTAAATCCTACCTGCAAATAAGGATCTGCTTTATGGAAATCAAAGAATAACATTAAATAGAATGGGAAACACAAAGTGAAACTTTCACCTTAAGCACTCTTGCAAAGGGCAGCATCTGGCTGTTTATGTTCATGTCTGCATTGCAAATTGTAATTTAGGGACTTCTTTATTAGAATTAATCATTCCAGCCACAGGGATAAATACCCACACAGGGCTCTGGGACTTTCATGCACAAGCTGCATTAATGTTAAAAATGGCATCTTCAGCTCCTCATAGTTCACTTAGAAAATGCATCTATAATGTCACCTTGTGTCATTCATTTCACACAGTATGTCACATCAGTTGTTTCAAATGGGAATTGTAAATATAAAAGAAGGCAGTATTTTGGTACATTTTTTTTCAACATTTTTCTATGTTAAATCTAGGGAGAGACAAGCTCAGCAAACATGAAATCACTCTTAGTTAACAGGAGTCTGGAACTATGGTGCATGAGAACTGGATAGATGTACTTTGCAAGGTCCGTAGATTGAAATGTTTTCATTGAATTGTGTGCAGCTTCATAATGGGTCCTGTGGTGGTTCACTATTAGATGTTTTCTGGGCCTCACAAACCCTCCTGGTTTTCTGTTGTCACTTCATTGCCTGTATTCAGTAATCACCAAATCCAGATTCCTTTAACATTCATAAGGAAAGCTCAAGGAGATGATGCTTCCAGATATGTTTCCTGATTTTCTTCGTTCATATACTCCAGAAGAAGACAGGTTCTTTTCTCCTCTCTGAAAAGCTACTTTTAGGCGTGTGGCTGGGGAGGGACAGAATCTACTAACATTGATCTTTTCTTCCTTTTGATGGTGTTCTCCCAATCCCCAGATACCCTTTGTATTTGGAAAAAGGAGCTCTGTTTTTAGGACTGCACTGAAAATGGTGATACAGCTTCAAAGCTTCAAACAATACAACATTCCTTTCCCTCCGGGCATCTGTGTTTGTGTGCCAGTCATGAAGAAACACTTCACTGAAGACATATCTGAGGTGACTTAACTTCACTGAAATCTGGGCCAAACCTTTGAATGAAGTGGCTGGTTGCTAGAGAATATATCTTTTTTGAGAACTCGATCCTGTTATTTCCAGTGGTGAATTAAAAGTGTTGTGACTGAATGATACCTTCTAAAGTAGAGACTGAAATGTTTTCTTATATCCAAGCAAGATCTTTCAAAATGCACCAGCTGTCACTCGTGATACCTTGTCATGTGCTTGTCCAGGATTCTCAGTTCCTGTTTAATAGTGCTAAGGAGAAGAGTAAGCTTGTTTGATGAGCTAAAGGAAAAACACCATGTCTCCTTGGTTATGCCAGATGTTTCTAGTGCACTTACTGTTTAGCAATGACTGTTAATAGCTGTACTGCAGAGACAAATGACAAAGATTTGCAAATGCAAAGCAGTATTTTTCTTGTGACTGTGTAAGTTATGGTGCAAAGGTGGAGAGTTATGATATGATAATCCATCCCATGCACAAGCAGGGTAGAAATACAACAAGTTGCTGATCTCTCAAAGGAAAACTTGAATCTGAATATTTTATTACTTAACGATGTCAGAGGTAATTAAAGTTAGTTTTCTACCTGAACAAAAATGATCTCCCAATTGTTTTTCTCCTTGCCTGGAATTACGACTTCAAAATTGTGCAAAATGCTCCCTAGTCTCAGTAGATGGCATCCATTGTATGGCAGAGGGCAAATATTATCATATTCTGCTATGGGCAGGAACACTGTGAAGCTGTGGGGAAAGATTTAAGAACCTCTTAACATCCTTTTTTTTGGTTAAGTTGGGATAAACTTTGGAAACTGGAAACTATTTATTGTTACATATGCAAACCAAAGCACAGTGTAATATCACAGCTTCCTGTCCCAGACTGTTCAGGATGAATAGGGCTTTCACAATGGTGCTCACTTAGAACTTTTTGACATAACACAATTTTAAATCAAGATTGTCGTGACTTGTCGTGACCTGCGTTTCCAATGTTTTTACAAAACAGTTGGACGACTGTTCAGATAATGGAAATATGGGTACTACTATCATGTAAATCAAAAATAATGATGCTCAGCATAGTTGTGAATGTGTTTGGTTGAAAGGAAAAGAAACTAACAAATGCAAGCAATGAAACTGTCTTTCACTGTGTCAATCCATTTTGCACAATTTTATATTATTCAAAGGACACATGATTACTAAAAAAGCATAGAGAAATGTTAATGTGCAGATAAGTGATATCTAAAGTTTGTTATTCAATGAACATAGCAACAATATGTTCATTACTGAATGGAACAACTGACTAATGTAGTCACCTCTGATAGTAAATATTATACAAAATATAGCCTAGGTAAAAAACATGTTTACTCAGTAATATCTGCACCTTCATTATACTCCTTCCAAATTAGATGATCAATGAGACTGATTTACATTTCATTTTAGTGTGCCTTCTGGCAGCACTTTGTATTAGCTCAAGTATAAAAATATTCCCATCTGCATGATCATGTATTTATCTATTATATGTTTCCCAATCTGTATTCCATTGTGCTTCAGCCAAGTTTCTCTTCCAAACAAGAGAGGACTAAGTTCATAAATATCTTTGAAAGTCAAGAAAACTAACAATAAATTTTGGGAAGGATCAGGACCTGTCAGGAAGAGACAGATGGCTGTATCGTCTTAGGAAGCTAGTCTTCCTGAAGAAGAGTTTGGGTTTTAGGAGCACTTGGTGCTGAAAAAGAATTTTCTCTGTGTGATGCTTGGGCCTGTGGTACAGAGTTGAGGTGAAAGAGACCCTGAGCTGAGCTTGGAAGGGTGAGGTGCCACTTTAAGTCCCAGTAATATTTTTGTGATTGCTCATTCTAAAGCCTACTAATAACAGAGGCTAGGACTACAGCAAAGGAAAGCTTTTAGGAACTGAATCTTCCTGAGTTCCATAAGCCTTGCTGTTTGGGCCAGGATTGTTGAATCAAAACTACAGAAGCAGATCTAGCAGGTTTAATGATGGCTTTATGCCCCACAGAGTGTGGTAACTTCATACTAAGAAAAATGATTTTGCTACAAGTAGCTTAAGAAAAACTGACCTTGGTCTAAGGACATGTCCGTACAAGTTTTATAAATGCTTTTTAAATGTGGCAGAAAAAATGAATTTTTAAATCAAAATCTTTTCCCGTCTGTGGTATGGACCATCTTGGAAATCTGCTTTATGAAATCAGGTTCTGCATGGATGGAAAGAGATTACTCTGGAACAGAAGCAATAGGAAATAGGAAAATACTCTGGGGTCAGTGAAAACTGTCTACCATGCAGAGGCAACTGTGCCATAGGTACTTAGTTCAGGAAGATTCAAAGAGTTTGCATACTGCTGTGTGATATAAAATCTTTACAAAATCCTGTACTGAATTTATGATATAATAATCAGGTGAAGGACTAATTCAGTTCAGTTTTTACACTCCATAAAATATTCTTATTCTGTGTCTTCTGTATGGTCATGTAGCAGTCTAAAATAAGCATTTTCATTTAGGAAATCTGAACGTTACTGTGGACATAAGAGAAAAAGTTAATGTAGCGATTTTTTTAAACTGATCTTTAGCTGATTAAAAACTTTCCAGCGAACAGTTTCAAAATGAATAGGAAATGGAAACCACTTCCTCCCCCAAATTCTTTAGTACTTAAAAATTTACAAAGTCTTAAGTGAAGTCTTACAGGGTTAAACATTATAAAACATTGTACTCAATGCATACTTCTAATTAAAGAAATAATGAAATGTGGCATCTAAGTCCTATGATACCCTGATAATCTCCACTGCTGTTTAATACTTTTTATCCCACAGATCCTAAGGAACTCTAACAATTTTGGTCAGCTGCCCTGGAGAAGCTTGGCAGCTGTCTGGAGAAGAAATGACAAAGAACCCTGTCCTTTTTTACTTCTTCCCACCAAACCAAATGGTTTTGTCAGCATGGTGAGATGAATTGTAGCCAGCCCTTAGCTAAACACAAATTAGACACAACTTTAGTAAGTCTTCTCTGGACTCTTCCTGTACGGGAATAAACCTATTTCTCTGTAGTTCGGTATGTGTGACAATATATTCTTCCAGGTGGAATAGATGTTGACTAGAGTGCTTGAGCATTTGGATGGGGTCCTTTTAATGATGAAAAAAGTAGGTGATGATGGGTAATTCTCAATTTATTAAAAAAGAATAATTTACTGGCTAGGTGAGCTCCTGCTGCATCTGGGAATGTTTTTACATGGCCTTTCTCAGGCAATGTTAAGAAGTAGGGGAAATCAAACCTGCAGTTCCTCCTCAGTATAAATTTCTTATAATGTGCTTTCTGGAGGAGGATTGAAGTGGGTCTACCATGGTAAATGTTTCCATGAAGCAAATTTTCTTTCCCTTTGAGGTTAATCACTAATTATTTTCTGTTATCTTACTTGTGGACCCGTGTCAGGTATTGTATAAAGTCATGTCTCTTCCAAATGAAGTGTTTCCTCTAGAGTAGTTTACTATCCTGTTAAATAATCCCCTTCAAGTATTTTAGTGTGAGATACTTACAGTTTCAGAGGAAATTGCACTCAACTACTTTTGTTATAGTTTATTGTGGCTAGTCCTCATAATATATTTAAAATTTACCATTATAACTATGCTTTCCAGATCTCTTTTTTTTTTTTTTTTTTCCTCTGAGTAAATTTCAGGGGTATTGAAGTATTAGGATAATTTCTCTGTGTGTGGGTGGAAAACATATGAGATGATGGCATCTGTCATTTTGTAGTGGTAGGAGGAAGCAGAGGATAGAACTGCTACCAATTTCTATGAAATACTTATATTGGAGTTTGGGAAAATGAAACTAATTAACAATAAAAGGTTTCCTTCAATGTAGCATGCAAAAGAGCACTCCACCTCATATTGGCTATAGTGTTGCTCCAAACCACAAACTCCCTGGTACAATTCTTCAATCACACTCTCTGACAATACCCTTCATTTGAAAATCTTTATTTATCATGTATCTAATTTCACCTCCACATTTTGTTTTAATATATATGTCTTTGTGTTGTTGCTGATTCTCCTAATTGCCAAATAAAACCTTTAAAAAATCACTTTCAGTCTTTTGTGGATTTTAGACATTGCCTCTAAGCATTCTTTCCCAGTTTCTCAGTTCTCTCTACTTTTCAGTTATTATATTTTAAAATTAGAATCTGAAAAATCCTTACAAACCTGTGGTAATATAATTTTGCATCCCAGAGAAAAAAGACAAAAACTAACTTCAATATATAAAGCATAATTTCTGCTTTAAAAAACAGGTCTGAGGGAATAAGAGAGCAGAATGACACAAGTTTAAATATATTTGCATATAAACATTTAATCAAATTTGAATATATTAAGATCTAAATAATTATTTTCATGCTTGTTCTTAGAAATATTCCACTTCACCCTTTTTCTGCCTATTTTAGGATATATGCTCTCCTCTAAGGATTATATACTGTTGATAGAATTCTTTTATGAACATACGTCTACTGGAACTATTGAACTGAGTTGTCTTTTGTCCCCCACAGACTGAATTTGTTGGATGGACACTAAGCTGACTTTTGAGATAAACAGGTTAGATGATAAATAATAAGTAGTAATCATAATAATAAAATTTATTTCCAATATCTTCTCCTTTCTCCCCCCACCAAATTCCTGAGACATCATACTAGAAGACAAATCTTTTCAACCAGCTCATCTGCCTCCAAACTTGCAGAAACTTTGAATTTCAGCAAACAAAATAAATCCTTTTACTATTCAACCACATTGTTCCCAAATGGTCTTTATTATGGCTTAATTACTAGTAGTGCTCCCCATTGCACATTTTTTTTTGAACTTACCTAATAATAAAGTTTCATTTTTTAATGTAAAATAAGTTACCTCTTCATTGAATACAACAGAAAATTTATGTTATCTTGTAATAAGAATGGCACATTAATGGCTCCTGGCAGCTCTTATAATAAAATCTGCTTCATTTTTATTGTAATCTTGCCAAACTGTCAAAGCTGGTGTTTGAATAGGTGTTTGGGCAGCCTGATTGCTTATCCCATCTTTGTCTTTCCAGGTTCTCAGTGCACAAAGATAGCTTTTCTTGGAGTGGTTTACATCCAACCTTTAGAAGAAGGACCTCAGTATAGACTATGATATGTGAGATTGCATGCCTGAGGGATGGGATGCCATCCAGAGAGACCTGAACAAGCTTGGGGAATGGGCCTGTGTGAACCTCATGGGGATCAACAAAGCCAAGTGCAGGGTCCTGCTCTTGGGCTGGGACAACCTCTGGTATCAATACAGGCTTGGAGATGAAGGGATGGAGAGCAGTCCTCCTGAGAAGGACTTGGGGGTGCTGGTGGATGAAAAGCTGGACATCAGCTGGCAATGTGTGCTTGCAGCCAAGAAAGCCAACCATATCTTGAGGTCCATCCAAAGAAGCGTGGCCAGCAGTCCCTCCAGAGGGGGAGGTGATGCTGCCCCTCTTCTCCACTCTGGTGTGACCCCACCTGGAGTCCTGCATCCAGCTCTGAAGCCCTCAGCACAGGAAAAACATGGACTTGTTGGAGTGGCTCCAGAGGAGAGCTACAAAAATGATCAGAGGCATGGAACACCTCTCCTATGAAGAAAGGCTTAGAGAGTTGGGGTTATTCAACCTGGAGAAGAGAAGGCTCCAGGGACACCTTCTTTCAGCCTTCCAGTAGTTAAAGGGTGCTTATAAGAAAGATGGGGACAGACTTTTTTACAGGGGGTAATGGTTTTAAACTGAAAGAGGGTAGTTTTCAACTAGATATAAGGAATAAACTTTTTATGATGAGGGTGGTTATATACTGGCACGGATTGCCCAGAGAGGTGGTAGATGCTCCATTCCTGGAAACATTCAGGGTCAGGTTGGATGGGGCTCTGCGCAACCTGATCTTTCTGAAGGTGTCCCTGCTCATTGCAGGGGAATTGGACTGGATGACCTTTAAATGTCCCTTCCAACCCAAACTATTCTATGATTCTATGGGAGGGAGAAATAACTTTTTATACATGCTTGATAGAAACACTTGGGTCTAAACCTCTTCAAAAACTATATATTATTTTCACAGATTGTGAATTATGGGATTATACAAGTCTTCCCCTGCAGTTGTTTTTACTGCTACTGTGATTTGCGGATGTTTCCTAGACTCCTAAAATCTTATGCTGATTGACACAATACAGAAAAAAAAGTGTATTGTTGTGTGCCTGTTGTCAGCCCTCAGGAAGAGGGTCCAGGAGCTGGGCAATCCAATCATGCCCCTGCTCAGAGCTGATGGGTGGCCACTTTTTAATTGCACTATTCACAATTCTAGTTCAGATATAAAAATCTTGTGATTCAGAAGGCTCCAACCCTGCTCAAGATCTGTGTTAATCTGTGCATGATGCCCTAGGCTTTAAAGAATTCCTTATTTTCTTGCATTAAAATATTTAAAAGTAGTCAATCAATAGGAAATACCAGGGTTAAGTACTCCTGTTTAGTCTTAATGTATTTCCATTTGTACACCACAGTCTTTAACTACAAATTGTTTTTTTTTAGATGGTACCTTTATTTGGAACATAGAAAAGATAAAATGAGAAAGTTAATGAGCAGCTAAATACTGATTTAGCCTCACTGTCTAAATGTGTGATGCCATGTTTTCTGTACTAACTTTTAAGTGGGCTCATCTGCCAGCACAATTCAGACATTTGTTTTCTCTCAGACATGTGAAAAGGGACACTTTCCCTCTTCCTAATTTTAAGATTAGAAATTGAGACAGAGATATTAATATCAGCTGTATCTGTTAAATTTGGATGCTTTGGTTTGAGCCAGGCAGGACCTGACAACATCACAAAATCTTTCCTACATAATAATCATAGTTTATACTCTTTTCATCACCTCAGCACTTCAGGAACTCAGGTTACAAGGTCCCAGGTCAGGCATTAAGAAAAAGCAACCCACAGCTACTGACAACTTGAGCAGAATGTCATGGATGTGATTTCCTTAAACTGACAATTATTTTCCTCTTGAGAAATTCTCTCTCATTAACTGCACATCTTTCAATTTCTCAAAAAAAAGTAAAAAAGTATTCTTTAATACCTATTTTAGAACTTTTCCAAAGTAGAATTGTCTTGTGGACTGAATGACTTTGTATTTTATTCTTCTGTACTTTATACATCATAGTATAGTCTATAATGCAATTAGCCTATCAGTGTACCTCCTGTTCAGCTATATGCAACAGCAAACTGATAAGCCAGCTGACCATTTTGCACATAGAGATTTAATGATCCTTTGCAGATGAGTATTTTTATTGCTGATCTTGTGAGAAACAAATGAGCAAACCTCTGTTGAGCCAGTACATCTTATGGAGGTGTGGAGATCTAACTGCAGATTTCTCCTTTTACGTTTGGTCTGGCAATGATAATTACCTTCATGATTCCAGTGTGGACAGATTAGGAACACAGATTTTCTGTTGTTTTCATTGGGTTAAAGAAGCAGACTTTAAGATAGCTTGCATATCTCTTATTGTCTTGTAGTCATATTTGGGAGCAAACTTAATGAAAGAAAATGGTTGGTATAAATACTTCTGTATAGCAAACAAATTTTTAATGTTAGCCTCAACTCGGAATAGAAGACCAATGTGACATCCTATTCCTCCATAACTTCTCAATGATTCCTTGGAGGACATCAGAATGTCTTTCAGTTTACTCTACACCTCCTAGATATTCTGTTAATATTTGTTCTGTTAATACTAGGAAAAGGTATCCTCAATTTTTATTTTGGCTTTGATTCCTTGGTAAGTTTTCTTTCAAGATGAATAGGAGGTTTTTTTATGTATTCTGAATCACCTTTGCAGCCTGTACAAGGAACAGGTCTTTGTACAGCTTTGCCGGTTTACCAGAAAGAAGTCATATTCAAAATACTGACTGGGTTTATACGGTGAACTGAAGGTCTTCCCCACAGGCAAATTTTGCTGCTCTTAGAAAGACCTGGGCAAAAAGACAAACTGAGCAGTGAACCTTGGAGTGTCTCTCTTTCAGCTGCTGCCTTGATAGCTGAGGCAAATGGAAGATTTTAATGTGTAGGTTGGTAGGAGTTAACACAATCAAAAAGATTAATGGAACAAGATCTAGTGGTCAAAAAGATAAAGAAGTATTTGTACTTAAGCAGTAAATCATGAAGACTTAGCTGTTCCTGCAGTCTTGAAAAATGTAACTGTCATGAAGTCATCAGAATCCACAGTAACTGGGACAAAGGTAAAGGCAGCAGGGGAGATCATGATCACCAACTCAGTTGAGGGACTACGCAAATTACCGCTCCACAATTTCTAGAACCATGTGTGCCAATGTGAACATGTGTAACCAATAATAAGTGATATGGTAATTACTAGCCAATGAATGTAAACTTGGGTGGCTTCCCTATTGTTTTTGTTAATCATGTAACAGGATAAATATGTGGGGAATCTTTGGTGTGGTGTGCTAGCTCTGTGGAATACTTAGAAGTAAGATACTTCTACTTTGTATGTATATTGGTGTGTTGCACATTGGGTATATGATCCCACTTTTGAGACAACGGCCTCAAGGAAGAAAGGCAAATGCTGGTGGCAGAAAAATTCAGAGGAATTGTTCAATATACCTTGACTCCTCTGCTAGCAGCAATAACAAAACAGCAACAGGGTTAAAGGCAAAGTGTGAGACCATGGTTGTTTATTGCTCTCCTGCAGTCTGCTTCCCTAATTAGGGTCTTGTTCCAAGTCTGTCTAGATGCTGGTTCCAACACAGAAAAGGGACTTCAGTTACTCTAGTCTGAATTTATATAATTCACTAATTACTGAGCTCTTTAAGTTTGCTCAACTGCCTATCCGCTTGCTTTCAAGAAGCTGAAAGCTCTTTGTTGGCATGAACATATATATGCATATGTACATTCTATATGCATATCCAGGTCATCAGGGTTAAAAGGCCAACCTTTTTTTTTTTTTTGTTCTGGGAGGATCTTTTTTAATGTCTAGCTATTGCATCTTCTTTCTAGTGCATAGATAAGTTTATTCATCTGTGAATATTAAACAAAATTTTCTATTTTTTAAAGAAAATCTCAGGATTCATACCTGAATCTTGGTTTGACCCCCACCACTCTCAGATTAGTGAATAATTTCCTTGTAATAATCCACTTGAATATACAGATAATGGTGCTGGCATTCCAAAATCAAGTATACTTTATGTAAGACACTGCCTGCTACTGATAATGATCCGTTTGTAGTACGTGCCACATATTGATTCACTTACAATGATTTGGAAGGAAAGCTACAGGACTAGCTATTGAAGAAGACTGTAGGCCAGCTAAGTAACATTCTTTTTTTTTCCCCACACACCTCCTAAAAATTTTCCCCTACCTCTTTTTATTCTTAAAATACTGGCTTTACTGACTGCTGTTGACTGAATATGTATTGCAGCTGCAATAAGTAACTAAATTGGAAGGTGACTATCGGTTTTGAATGTATGCTGTTAGGTGATGGGTCAGGTACTATTGACTCTTCTATATACAATTGTTAATAGCTGTGGGGGATCTAGATTAAACCTTTGGTATTTTACTGAGATAATTGTGGGGGGAAAATCTTCTATGAGGAAAAACACATAGCATAAAACATTTCTCTGAAACAGCTGTGGCAGATGGTAGTTAAAATCTGAAAGGCATATTTGTTAATCACCAGTAACAAATATTCTGTAACCTTTATCAAATGCCATTATCAGGTAAGCTATTTGGTAATACCAAGATGTGAAAAGAAATGCATTTTCCAGAGAGCATTGATTATCCAAATTTAAATAATTTATTTGTGAATTAATTTTTATATATTTTTCTAAGTTTAAGCATGTTATACCAATGCTTTTTACATTATTTCTGAAGTGAATTTGAAGAAGAAATTTCTGAACTTTTAAGCGAAGACTTAAAAATTTACATACGTTCATATGTTTCACATCTATTCCCTAATTACTCTCTCTAGGCCCTGTGGTTACTTGTAGTCCCTGGCACTACTTACCTGCAGATACTCCTGATATTGAACTCATTCAGACTTGCAATTGGAAAACTAGTACTGTAAAAACAACGGGAAGAAATTGAACAAATAAGTGACAACACTTCCTGATATAACTGGTAGGTGAGTAATGGCTTAATAAGATTAAAGCTACCCTCACAGACCCAATCTTCCTCATGGTCTTACTATGAAGTAAGAGTTGATTGTAAAAGGAATATATTTTCTGAAAAAAACCCTGAGCTTTCAGAATTTTATAACGAAGATATATGTGAGGATTTTTTTAATTCTTATTACATACTTTATTCTACCACATATGGTACAACATGGGATAAATAGTGTGCTGAAGCGCTCTCTTTTCCACTGTGTTACATGAATTGACTTAACAAAGATTGTGGTTTCCGAAGCAGCAGGCAATCACTCAATATCAGTGATAAGTCCATTTTTTGGGGGGGGTAACAGAACTTGCACTGTTTTACAACAAACTCCTGCTGTTGAAGAATTAAAATACAACGGCATTGATCTGTTTGTCATTAGCAAAGAATATAGCACTGTTAGAGAGCTTAGCTTAGTAGTGACAGTGCAACTGTCTCTCTGAGATTGGTTGTGTGACTTGAGCTGTTGCCTGTTTAATATTTTGCCCAATATTATTCCTTCATAAAAGTTTAAACAGTCAATAATTTTGTGACACCAAGCCACTATGTTTATATTTAATTCTCTATCCTTGAAACTGTACTGCTCAAGCCTGGGATCCTCAAATCTTCAGATGGGCTTACATTCAGATACTTACATTTGATTCACTCTGATTACCACTGAGGGGATCAATATCCTCAACATGCATCACAGTTATCTTCACTAATTAGATTCAGCTAAAGTGACAAACTGTGGAACTGGCTGTCTTGGCCATTCAACAAATTCACAGCTCAATTATTTTAAAGTTTTGATGGCAAAAATTCTTATTAATTATTATTAGTTAACTCCATAATTATATGGTGTTATGGACTTTTACCATTTTGAGAACAAGATTAATTTTTTTCTCACTTGCATCAGAAAATGCTAAAATTTATTCTCCAGTTTTCTTTCCTTCCGGAGAAGGATCCTGTTGCTCTTACATAAACATTCAGATGGAGAGTGGACACCTGCAGTGCTGTTAATGAAAATTACCTCAGTGATTTTACTGAAATGCTGGGAAATACTGAAACCCAAGATATTAAAGGGAGGAAAGCCATAGTGATTGAGCCATGACGGTTGTATGGATGAGAAGGGTTTAGGAAGTTAGAGATCGTCAGGGAAGGCCCATAACAGAGACAGACACCTAAGATTTTAAGGCTCTGGTGGGCAGTTGCTCGAAGAGGGTGAGGTCTGCCTGCTGGCCAGTTTTATTAGCTCTCCTGATAACACAAGAAGGGAAGCTGTAGACATAATATTTACAAAACACTGTCTCCTTTGAGTAACTAACTTCATAATCCTCACACCTTCCCCCTCCCCCCTGCAGTGCACTGAGCTTACCAAGTTGATGGTCATGCAAAGCCCAAACCTTAGCTGGTGTATGCTCCTCTGACACTGACTCCCAGGAACAGTCCTCCAGGTTGTACCCTGCCCAGTCAATTGAGTACTGCATGGTATCCCAGGATATCTGGGATACAATATCCCCTGGCGCTGGACCAGAACCAGAGTCAGAGGTTGAGGGTGATGCTGGAAGGGATCTGGGTGAACAGGTTTTAACAGGGAGACATAAACAACAGTATGAATCTTGGGAACATACAGCAGCTGCAGACAAAATGTGACCTTACTCACCCAGACCGTGATTTTCTGTGGGCACAGGTAATGGTGGACTGATTTAGAAGATGGGCACACCAAATGAACATGTTCAGTGGACAAACAAAGTCGTCTTTTCCCAGCTACTCTTGAAGAAACAAATGTATGTGCAGCAACCACTCAAGGGAGTCCACAGGGGAAAAGCCCCTGGACAAACCCTGGTGCAGCTGGGTGGTCATGGAATTGAAAACCACACTGTGCATTTAAAAGGGTCTGCTGCATGGAAGAGTGGACACTACTGTTGCAGACAATTTTTGCCAGCAGGAACAAATTCCCAGCCATCCTGATGGTAACTAATGCAACAATGGAGATACTGTTTCAGGATCTGGTTCACCTGCTCCGTCTGATCATCAAACAGTGTGTACTACAGGGTGGAAATGCAGAGTTGCATCTCCAGACCTGAGCAGAAGACTGGGGGTCTTGATTCATAACCATGCTGTCCTGCAGGCCGTGGCTGTGAGACACATGTTGCAGCAATAAACATTCTGTTGCATTTTTGTCAGCAGAAAAATAAATTACCTCCACATGTCGAAAAATTCTTTTACCAAACAGTGATTAACGTTGAATTTAACAGGACCAATGAGTGATTAATGTGTACAGGGAAGATACGTTAACCTTAAGAATAGAAACATCCTAGCAGAGGTGCTCAAACAAGGATTTATTCCTTTCTTTTGAGGAAAAGAATTATAATTAAAAGGACTGGGATTTGCAAAGGGGGGTGCAGTCCTGGAAGCTGATTTGTTAATGTTGAATGATTATGAAACAGATTGCAGGGGACCGGGTTGACTTTAAAGGAATCCCCAGCAGGTCCCCTGGTTCCAGTTAAGCTGGGGAATTAAATCATGGATTTTTAATTGATAGAGGATCAACTTATTCAGTGGTAACTACTTGTAAGAGACCTCTTAGTAAATTTAATATACCAGTCGTTGGGGTAATGGGAAGTAAGGCCTTTCTTGAAACTGATGGAGTATACTATTGGTGACTGCTACCTCTCCTAGGTCAAGCCTTGCTAAATAAGTTGCAAGCCCAAGTTATCTATTTTTTTAAAATTCTATACAATTGTGTATTCTGAAGAATAATGCCCAGATTTGTTCAGTACAGAGAACAGAAAAGGAGGAAACCTGTATTTCGTAAGAGATTTTAAATGCTGTGATTCCCCTGGTGTAGTCAACTGGAAGTCCTGGAAAAGCTAAAGTTAAGACAATCAAGGTAGAACTGAAACCTGACGCGAGGCCAGTGAGAAAAAGACAATATCCTATGAAATTAGAAGCTAAGCTCGGTTTGGAGGAGTTAATACATAATTTTGTCCTGAAGGCCAAACCCTTGTATGAAGCAGTGAAAGGACCAGATGAATTTTTAGAATGGATTCCAGAATGGTGAAAAGGATTGACAATATTAAGAGGACCTTAATGTAAGCGCCTCAGTTGGCATTGCCAGACTTAAGTAAAAAGTAAACCTTTTGCCTTGTACGTGCATGAGAGATTACATACTGTGCTAGGAGTTTTAACACAAACTTTAGGTGAATAGAAAAGACCCATGGCCCAGTTTTCTAAACAGTTTGACCAAATAAGCAGAGGATGACTGGCTTGTTTTCAGGCAGTAGCCACAACAGTGCTGCTAATCCAAGAAGCCAGAAAATTAACATTAGAGCAAAAGATAACTGTTCATGTCCCTTGTGCTGTGACGGCTGTATTGGAGCAATGAGGACATCATTGGTTATCCCCTAGTTGGATGGTACGGTATCAAGCTGTTATGCTGTAACAGGATGATGTGAGTATGAAAATAACTACTTTAAACCCAGCTATGTTATTACTAGTATCTGATGATGGAGATTTAGAACATGATTGTATCCTAACTATTGAACAAGTTTATTCAAACAGGATAGCTTTGAAGGATACTCCAATCGAATGTCCAGACTGGAATTTATATACTGACAGCAGCAGTTTCATGTTAAATGTGGAATATAAGTCTGGATATGCAGTCGTGATTTTGAAGGACATATTAGAAGCTGGTCCATTACCTCCAAACACTTCTGCCCAGAAGGCTGAATTACTAGCATTAACAAGGACTCTGGAACTGTCCCAAAATCAAGGGGCCAACATATACACAGACTCTAAATATGCATTTGGAGTGATTCATGTTCATGAGGGAATTTGGAAAGAAAGAGGACTTTTAACCTCACAAAGATTGCCTGTGAAATACAGACAAGAGATTTTAAGATTGTTAGAAGCAGTAAAGAAACCAAAAGAAATTGCGATGATGCATTGTAAAGCTCTTCAGTTCGGACAAACTGAAATAATAAAGGGTAATCGCAAAGCTGATGAGGAGGCTAAGAAAGCAGCTAATAATGAAATTATGAGAGCTTTACTCCCTATAAGAGGGATGAAATTGGAAGTACCTAAACATGGTATCTTAGAGGATACATTAGCAGAGAGACTGAAATGTCAAAAGAATACAGAAGGATGGTGGGTCACAGAAGATGGACAATATATAACTGCACCTATGATGAGAGAGTTGTTATGACAAGTTCATGAAAGCAGTCATATGGGACCTGAGGCATTAATTTGTAATATAGAAGATTATGTGATTGGGCCCACAGCAAAACAATATGCAGTCCAGGTGGTAAGACAATGCGTAATTTGCTGTAAGAATAACCCAGAAATAATATCTAGGCCTCCACCTGGAGAGGTAATGGTAACCTGAGGATATTTTCCAGAGGAATGTTG
Source organism: Phaethon lepturus (assembly GCF_000687285.1). Taxonomy (NCBI): domain Eukaryota; kingdom Metazoa; phylum Chordata; class Aves; order Phaethontiformes; family Phaethontidae; genus Phaethon; species Phaethon lepturus. The sequence continues at coordinate 27,346 of NW_010509606.1, forward strand.
ACAGTTTGACTTTTCTGAGTTACCATGGTGTAACCAATATAAATACATTTTGGTTCTTACAGATGGCCTGAAGCATTCCCCTGTTGCACCAACAAAGCTAGGGAAGTAACTAAGCTATTACTAAAAGAAACAATACCAAGGTTTGGGATATCAATAGGAATATCTTCTGATCGGGACCTGCATTTTGTGGCAGATATAGTCCAACAGTTAAGTAAAATCCTTGATATCAAGTGGGATTTACATACCACATGGAGACCAAATGGGAAGGTAGAAAGAATGAATCAAACTCTGAAACATCAGATTAGTAAAACATGGCAAGAAACTTCTTTAAAGTGGCCACAAGCCCTTCCACTAGCTCTTTTGAGAACAAGAATACAACCAATGTCTAGGAGTAAAATTAGTCGAGGTACTGTATGGAAAACCATACCAAATGCCACTGATTCCAGGCAACATGCATGTGAAGGGAAAAACATTTAAATTTGTATGAGTTCTCTAGGGAAGGTCCTTGCAGCTCTCTGAAGACATATTGTTTTGACAGGGCTACTCACATTAGACACTCATGTCTACGAGTATCAGCCAGGAGACTTCATACTTGTATATATTGGTAAAGGGTGTGTTTCTATGTTTGTGGATGCTATGACTATAGATGTAAGTACTCACTCTAACATTTGTGTTTGTAATTTTACTAACATTAAGGGATGTGACTTTAATTATTCTGCTTCTGTTACGACTTACCAACTACTACAGTCTAATTTTACTTTATTCTGAGATTTGTTACCTGTTCCTGTAGGAATGAAACTCACTCTGGTAAGGGAACTTTTACGACACGAGGATCTCAAGCAGCTGTTGAAGAAAGTTCAGGAGACTGGACAAAAAACTTTAGTTACTGTCCATCATGGTGTGGAAGAAATGCATCAAGTATTACAGAGAGTAAAGAAAGATGGAGAACACAAATGGTGGGACATTCTTTTTGGGTGGTCACCAACTGCTACCAGAATTCTAAACAAAATACTACACCCTGTTGTTGTGTTGTTAATACTTATCATATTGTGCTTTATTGTGACTCTTATTCTGTATATCAAGCTCTGGATTATGATGAAAAATGTAATGTATCTTATGATGTATACCTACCCTTAATTACGGCAATCTAGGTGAGACTTCCCAAGATATTTTACTTTGGAAGTCTCAAAGCAGGGAAATGTTGAGAAATTCTTTTACCAAACAGTGATTAGCACTGAATTTAACAAGATCAATGAGTGATTAATATGTACAGAGAAGATATCTTAACCTTGAGAATAGAAACATCCTAGCTGGAGTGCTCAAACAAGGATGATAAGAAAGAATCACTTGGTTGAACAGCAGAATGGGCAAACATCCAAGGAGGAGAAACTATCCTCAGGAGATCCATGACCATAAAAGGCAAAAAGGAGTAGGGGGCTACTCCCCAAACAACCACCCACAACCACCTGAGACCCTTGCGCATGCGGTGTAGTTTTGCAACGCCAGCATTATGTAAATGTAGTAAATAGGCAGAGAGGCGGACACTTCTGAAAATGTGTGAATATTCATGTCTTCAAGGTATATAAAGGATGAACTTTTGTTTCAGGGCATGCACGTTAAGTGGAGTGATCCCCATGCATTTAGCACTGCAATAAAAGAATGCCTGCTTCTTAATGTTACATTGGTGCTAAGAAGTTTATTCCCGATTTCAGTGACACCCACACTCAGGGCAACAAGGAACTGTGGAAGCACTATCTGCACCTCCAGAAGACCCTCACGGGTATCCCCTCAATGGCAAAAAGAGGACGAGGTACAGATCAGCTCTGCATTGGTGCAGGAGCCTTCTACAAACTAGTTTTTTCCAGTCTCTGGTGTAGACGGAGCAGGGGGCAAAAAAGAGTGGCTGAAGCATGACATCCCACAAAAACACCGCCATCCTCACAAATGAGGATATTTGTGCCAAATATGGGTTCATTCACCTGATGTGCAGAGAGCCAAAAAACACTCAGAGTCAAGATACTTGTTTTTTATTCTGAATCTGCCCAGAGTTGGGTGCTAGGTGGTAGGTCCACACTGCTAGCACACCTCATTTAACACATGGAAAATATTTATACATTTTGAGCAACAGTTATCAGTATTTTTGCAAGTTTGCTTAGTCATCCTTGTTCCTATTGGTTCTCACAAGCCTTGTCTCTGTTTAAAGTCACAGCATCCTTCTTTTTTACTGTGCATGCTCAGTGAGGAAGGGGTTTCTGTGGATAGGGGGCTTTTGCTACCTGAGAATGGGTTTTTACTACATTCATCAGATGTTAATTAGGACAGTTCACTCAAAGTTCAGTAGTTGTGTTCACTTTGTGGTTACTTTGTTCCTTCCCTCAAGGTTGCACCTTGTTAACTACTCACAGAGACTAAACAATTCTGTTAGCTTCATTCCTCACTCACCTCCAAGAAGGAGGAGTGGTCATCCCAAACCCCATCTGCTCCAGTGCTTGGGGACTGAACCCACTGCAAGGACTTGTTCCCTAAAGGGACAAAAAAAAGTTGAGTTTCATGTAACCACTGGGAAAAGAACTACGCAAGCCCTCCAAGAAAACTTCCATAAAAGATGCAAAAAGAGAGGGATTCCCTGTCCCCAGTAAATCAGGGAGGAGGAACTAAGCAGACAAGGGGGAAAACCCGCACCATGAAAAAGAAGAGTACTAGTAGGAGAATGGAGAGGAGGAGCAGTGTGGCCCTTTGCTGGGCTCTCTGCACAGCACCGGAGGTGCTTTGCTGTGACTTGGGTTTCTCATGTCTCACACAGCTCCAGCAGCTTGAGCTGCTCTGTGTGCCCCTGTAGAACTCTCAGAGTTCTCTGTGGATGCATCCTCAGGGATGTGGGTACCGTACACTTTCACCTAGGTTTCCCAGCAGGTGGGCTGTTCGGGCTGGTTGTCAGGGCAGGCCCAAAATGAGAGGCAAGGACATTAAGTTACAAAGGCTGTAGCAGGCAATAGCAGGAAGAAGCTGAGGTCTGCCTGCCAGTCAGTTTTGCTAGCACTCCTGCTAACACACCAAAGGCAGCCATTTCTATATTACTTAGAAAACATTGTCTCTTTTGAGTACATAACTGAGTAACTATGTCAGAGATCATGGACAAAATGGGATGAGTTTAAGGAAGTTTAGGAACAAGAAGAAATGCTTCTGAGTCTGGTAAATACTATTCACTGTGTTATTACATAATTTTTATTGTTATGACAGATCAAACTAACAGAAATGCAAGGTAATAAGATTTCAGACAGACAGCCTGAAACCTCAGCAAGATGGTTCTGATTTCTTGTTGGTACAGATATCCTTTTGTGACCTTCAGCAAATAATTTAAGGGTAGATTCACAATAGACTAACTCCTGGAATGAGTTTCTCAAAATTTTAGATCAGCAACTGCTTGTTTCTGTAGGAAGTCTACCTTTATACACTTGTGTTTTCACTTCAAAATACTTATGTAGCTTACAAAAAAAAAAGTCAAGAGTAGATTTGTTTGTCCCTATTTGTTCTCTTGATTGATAGTAAGGTTCACCTGCAATCAGATGTATATTTATGTATTTTCTCTGTTTAGGGTTTTTCTTGAGAAGGCGCTTTGGGGAGGGTGAAGGAAGCTTGCCCTTTACTCTGAAGATGCCCCTAACCACTCGACCATTATCTGTTGTAGAAGTCTTACTCTGTTTTATTGAAACTTGTCTGCTTCCAAAATGATTCTTTAGAATAGAGAGTTGAACCTGATTCTGCCATGTTTAAGCCTGAAATGTCCCTGGGTACGATGGAATCAATATATTTCTCTCTTACTGTCTGTTGTGAGAAAAGACTTCACTGACTTTAGCTGTCGAGGAGGAAGCATGTGGAGAGAAGGTGTATCTGTCTATAGTTGTCAGAAATGCTGCATACTGTCTGCCATGTGCTGATAACATTCTTTAAGCACCCGACAGGTATTGTATAGTCAGTTGCCTGTGTCAGTGTCGTGGGTTTCAGTATGAAGAAGAATTACTGGTTGTAAAGCTGAATAACAAAGAAACTTAATGTCTAGAGACTAGACTTTCTGGGGCCTTCATTCCCCTTTAATAAGATGGCATTGCCTTACCATATGATTTAAATAGATGTACATGTGAACACATAGAGTATCAGTATGAACTCTATGTGTATACATGTAGTAATATAAATTGTGATATGCTGGAATATCTGTGGTTATACGATGAATTTAAAGTAGGTACCTAGAAAATCAGTTAATGTGAAGCTGATTTAGTAATATTGGGATATAGAATAATCCTTGAAGATATTATTGTTAGACTTTACAATAGGACCTAGCAGCTCTAATGTCCCAAGGGAAACAGTTGGAAGAAGACTGATGAGAGAAATGTTGGGAGTGAGTGGGAAAAAATCTGGTGTAATCATCTGCACTCACAGCAGTTAAACAGAGAGCTGACTGACACACAAAATACCATTGTAAAGGGATCTAACCCTATGAGAACATTGACTGTCAGAGGAATTATGAATTAATAATGTACATATTTTGCAGCATAAACCAGGTGATGCCAGGTAATTCAGCAACAAGATAATGAGGTATTCTGACTTTGTGTACTGTAATAATGTAGGCCCATTGAAAACTTTTTTTGAAGATATTTTTTACACTTTCTAAGTCTTTGTGGGAAAAAACGAATTTTGGAACTAGTATTGTTAGAGACTGAAGAGAAAATTGAAAATTTGTTAATTGTAATGTCTATGTTTAGTTCTTTTGCAAAATATATCCCCTCTAACTGAAGAATACCCTGCTAAACTATTTTATGTAACACAAAACAACATTAACCAAAAGATAGATAAAACCAGCTCATTTCACTAGCATTTGGGGGGGATTTGCACTTCACAGTCCACATATTTCGATCAGGATTTATGAGCTCATTTGCTTTCCACTATTGAGAGTGAATACAGTGAATAAAGCATATTTTGAAATGATGATGTATGCTGTATCCTCTAAATATTAGTCTTAGTGTAGAGCACTGTTCATGAAAAAGGAATATGCTTACAGGGCATGTATCTTACGAATTAACATCAGTCCCCACTGTAGTGCAGTCTGAATTCTAGGGATAATGACAGGCTATCTAAACTGTTGCTTGAACCATTATACCACCAGCAACATTTTATGTTCTCCAAACCTTCAAACATCCACCCTGGAAACTAAACAAAGGGAATTTTTGCACCTGTTTTATAAAAGGTAGAAAGGAGGACCCTGGGAACTAGTGACCTGTCAGCCTTACCTCTGTGCCTGGGAAGATCATGGAACAGGTCTCGCTAGAAGATATGCTAAGGCACATGGAGGACAGGGAGGTGATTCGAGACAGCCAGCATGGCTTCACCAAGCGCAAATACTGCCTGACCAACCTAGTGGTCTTCTGTGATGGAGTAACCACATCAGTGGGCAAAGCAAGAGCTACCGATGTCATCTATCAGGACTTCTTGTAAGGCTTTTGACAGAGTCCCCCACAATATCCTTCTCTCTAAATTTAAGAGATATGGTTTTGATGGGTGGACTTGAGTGGATGAGGAATTGGTTGGATGGTCACATTGTTGCCTTAAGAGGGAGATGCCCAAAACCAGTGTTAGTAGTCCGGTCGTGCCCAACCCCTTTTGTTGGACTCTCACGGGTCCAGATGCACCACTAACATCACACTACCTGCTCAGCCGGACACCTCCTGATCTCACACGGCCACACTCAGAAATATGGTCGTGTTCAGGGGCAACACACACACGGCTGAGTCAATCAATAGTGTGATTTATTGAAGCAACAGATGCACAAGTTATTTGGATTGCTGATAATAAATTCACTGTCTGCAAGCAAGTGCACTAAATTGATTACGGTCGAGTTACACACGTAACATGTTGTAGGAGTTTTCTCACTAATGTGAGATTCATCCCAATACTAACAGGTAGCAGATCTCAAAATAGTGTGTAGTTGGATTGTAACAAGTGGTAAGTCATGACAGATATCAAATAGTTGAAGTCACATCTTCTAATGTTAGTAAAATTACAAACACAAATATTAGAATAACTACTGGTATCTATGATAATATCATCTACAATGAAAAAATTTCATGTAGTTCTAAGACAAATACATCCTTTCCCTATATATGAGTACTGTTTCTAAAGTTTCATTGGGATGTATTTCAAAATGACAAATGTTTTGTTCAGTATTGAGACAGAAGTCTTGGGCTTTGATGGTGTTACTTTCACAAATGAACCCTTGTTGTTCTCGCATGGTACATACATCAACATCAATAGTTTGCCATTTATCTTTGTTTTGCTGGGCCCACACTTTGTGTTCTATGGGGTAAAGTATAGTTTCGTATAGATTTATTCCCAGCACAATAATTGGGTATATGGTATATACTGAAGCATTGCATATCGTCAGCACAAAAGCTGTGGCTTTGTCGTCAGTAGGGCTGTAGGTGAAGTTAACTAGGTACCACCAGGATTGGAATCCTTTCTCAAATTCAGCAGTGTTGTCCCAAATTATTTTTTGAATTTCAGTGGGTAAGATGCCTTCTTCACTTTCTCGTATTATTGCAGCTGCCGTTGACTGCATCCACAGCTGAGCTTGGATGCAACTAAGGGCTAGAGAAATATTACTTTGGGTTTGATCCACAATCAACTGGTGATCCTTTTTGTTTGTTTCTCCCCGCTGAGGTAACAGATCTGACACAAGCCATTGGTTATTTCTCAGGGTTGAAAGAGAAGATTGTAAGGGGTGTTTTAATTTGTTTATTAAACAACACTTGTTGTTGACCTGTGGTTTTTAATCACATAAGGACCGATGTTGAAGAAGTAGGGAGTTAGGTTTACAAAAGGTTGAGGTGCTACATTTCCCAAATCTGATATGGGTAGAGGTTTCGTATTCTTCTCAATTGGTACAGATGCTTTATCAATCATAAATTCAAATAACAAAAATTGGCACAGATGTTTTATCAATCATAAATTCAAATAACAAGTTTGTATCCTTGTGACCCCATATACAATACACAATTATAGGTTTAGTAAAGGTAAAGTTGTACCAACAATTTTAATTTGGTTTATTTATTTTGTTACACTCGGTGTCACAGTTCTTTGGCTTGGTTCCGCTCCAGTAGCTAAAGTTAAATTTTCTGGAATGATCTGTGTTCTCACAATTTCATTATACTTGACATATGTTTGGGACAATGGTTATTTTAGGTGTCTCGAATTACAAGTTAAGAGAAATTGTATTAAAATTAAGGTAAAATGCTACATCGCTAATTTAATCCATTGGATTGTGGTTTCACGTTGTTCATTTGGGATTCCTGTGAACACACACAAAAAAAAGAAAATATGCTCAGTCTTACTTAACCGTCAGGGTTAAAAACAGGGTGAAATTCACTGGGTGTTGATCCGTTGTGCTTTTCCTGAACAATCTTTGGCTTCCCATGTGTAGGGATTTTTAGGGGTGGTCAGTACCATTGGTACTGGTCCAATTTGAATGATATCTTTTTCCAATTCTGTTACCACCCCGTCGATTCTCGCCAGCGCTGCTGCTGGCAGCGGGTACTGCCGAACATTGGTGCCTGCAAAACTCCACACAGTCCCGTCCAGGAGTTTCCTCATCTGCTCATGCAGTGCATCAAATCCGAGAATTCAGTGTGTGCAGCACCTACTAGTACCTCCACCCTGGTTAACCTCTGTTCCCCTGGCAATCAGAGGGAAATCTTGGCAGCAGGATATTCCTTTACCACACCTTCTATTCCTGTTAAATTTAAACCTGTGTCGACTGACTCTGATCTTTAGGGTTTGAATTGTTTTGTTTTGTTTTGTTTTTGGTGACTACTGACATTTGGGTTCCGGTATCAATGAGAAAATTTACCAGTATCTTCTGGGGTCCAATGGGGACAGCAATAACAGGTACAGAATTTTTAACTGAGAGTCACTGTATTGCTAATACCCGCCGGGCAGGGTGGCTCACTGCCCTTCTATCCCTGGGGATAGAAGTTTTTTTGCTGGACTTCTGCAGTATCAGTTGGATTACATTCTGGTGCAGAATCTTTCCTTGTGGGTTGGGGGTGGTTGAGCTGTAGGATTTTCCACAGCTAATTCATTCTTTTTGTTTAGAGATTTGATTAACGTACAGAGATCCTCTGTAGAGGTACCGTGTAAAAATATGGGGATACTTCCAAATCCAGGACTTTATGCCTAAACTTCCAATCTGATTTATGTTTGGGAGTGTGTACTTGGTGAACTTGCTGGGCATATTCTGGGGGTTTTCCACCAGACGATCTGATCCAACCCATTCAGTGTCCATACTTAGCTAGGTCTTGTATAAAGCTACTCCAGGTGGGTATGTTAGTAATTTGACCCCAGTTCTTTCGACTGCGATCAGCATCATTTATGGTGGTTTGTATATGATCCTGGGTGTTTGTTACATACATCTTGAGACAATCAGGGAGACCACGAATGAGGGGGGTTAATTGTGCTGGGTTGACTGGGGCTAACATTGGTAATTTCAAAAGCCGATTCCTGTCATACATCGCTTGTATGTAAGCTACTTTCTGTACTGCCTTGGCCAGATCAGAATAGCCTGTGGCTTTAATTTCTATTGGCTCTTCCCTCAGCTGGGGATCTATGCTGCCTGCCCAAAATGCAACCTGTGAGGTCAAAGAATAACTATGCTCTCCTGGGTTGGTGGTTAAAAACACTCCTGGTCCCCAAAAGCCTCCTGCTTCTTCCTTATTCAACATAATCTGGTCTCCTCCCTCAAGGGAAACTCTCCACAAATACTCAACCTCTAACTCTCCTGGTCGCCTTGAGAATTTTTCATGTATTTTTATCAACTCTGCTGGAGACCATGGAATCATGCACACAGTAGTGCAGACCTCATCATCATCATTAACAACCGTCTCAGTTTTAATCAAGGGTTGTAAGGGGACCAGTCAGAGAGTCAGAACTAGAGGTTTCTCCAGTCTCCTTGTCACTGTTACAAAACTCCACAAATCTGCTTCCAGTTTCAGTGTTCAATTTACATATTAACCTGCAAATCTGTGTGACTGGAGCACAAGATGGTATTTTATCTAACAGCTGACACACCTTGTCTAACACCTCATTAAGATTTCTATTTTGTCACACAAGATTTTCATGTTCCTTTGTAAGTTTACTCTTTTCACTCAAAAGTTTATCAACTTGGAGTCCTAATTTTTCTGCTGTCTCCTTTTCAAAAGCTAATGATGATTTCAACATCTCATTTTCTGATTTCAAAGCTGTACATTCCACATTAGAAACTAGCGTGGGAGCAGGGGCTTCCTTAACTTCTTGTTGCGCGCAAGATAAACAAGTTCCTAAAACCGCACCGATAACCCTTCTACTTTTTTTCACTCTATCCTTTTGTGCAGCTTGACACTGCTCAATACGCTCTATCACTTTCTTTTTATCCTTCCAAAATTGTTGGGTCTACACCTTCCCGGCTTGGGAAGGGGCACAGTCATATTTTTGCAGCAATTTATCCATGGCAATTCTGCCGACTACGCCAATTTTTCTGTTGCGTTAAGAGGCAGATGCCCAAAATCAGCATTAGTAGTCCGGTCGTGCCCAACCCCTTTTGTTGGACTCTCATGGGTCCAGATTCCCTACTAACATTATACTACCTGCTCAGCTGGACACCTCCTGATCTCACACGGCCACACTCAGAAGTATGGTCGTGTTCAGGGACAACACACACACGGCTGAGTCAATCAATAGTGTGATTTATTGAAGCAACAGATGCACAAGTTCTTTGGATTGCCGATAATAAATTCACTGTCTGCAAGCAAGTGCACTAAATTGATTACGGTCGGGTTACACACGTGTGGGGTGATGAAACAACTCTAGAGATTCCTAAAATTCCCGCGGATCCACTCGGGATAGCTGAGTCTTCGAATCTTACCCAAAGGTGTCCCAATGTGGGGGAAGAGAGGGTCAGC